>NC_056747.1:755640907-755893407 GCF_019279795.1 Protopterus annectens | reverse complement strand
ACAGTGCAAAAATGTTGGCTTTAAACATTACTTTTCCTGTCAAAAACAAGAAGGAAGGTATCTGAATCTACTGAAAATGAGCTTTTCTAAGCATACCACACAGGACCAGATGATAAAAAAGGAGATACAGTCTTTATTAAATGCTATACAAGACTTGTCAGTGAAATTTGACAAAATGAATACCAAACTGGACACTTTTGAGAAGAGATCTACAAAACAAATACAGCAACTACAAGAAATAATGGTGCAACAGAAGTCTCAAATAGCTGACATAGAGAGATCCTTAAATGATACTGAGGGCAGACTCTCAGAACAAGATCTTCAGCTACATTTTTTATCACAACAAAATGCTTCATTACAAAATAAAATAGAGGATCTAGAGAACAGGTCCAGACGAAATAACCTTTGCATCTATGGGCTACCAGAGAAAACAGAGGGAGATAACATGGTGACTTTCCTTACTACCTGGTTACCAGAAGTTTTAAAATTGCCTGAAGCTCTTTCTTATGGAATTGAAAGAGCCCACAGATCCTTAAGAGCTGCTTCATCAACCATCAAATCTAAAAATCACCAGAGATCAATAATAGTAATGTTTTTTTACTTCACAGGACAAGAAACTTATTTTAAAACAGCATGGTCAACTTCTCCAGTTAAATACAAAGACAACATAATCAGATTTGATAATGATTATTCTGCTGGAGTTATAACTGCAAGAAAAGAATGTCTCCCTCCGATAAAGGAATTGAAAAAAGACAACTTAAAGTCCACTTGCTGTTCCCTGCAAGAATAAAAATATTTTTTACTGAAGGTCCTAAAACTTTTGACACTCTGCAAGCAACAGTTTCTTATCTTTCAGCTAATAAAACCTTGGATAATGTGGAAGAAATGGATTTCTCCCAATTTGGGGTTAAGCGTCACTTAGAAAAAAATGAATGGAGCACTGCTGACAAGAAGAAGAAGAAACAATAAAAGACATATGAAAAACACAAACATTATTGTCTTCTATTTGCTCTGTAAGGCAAAAAAGTTATTTGAAAGCATTCATGCTTTACACATGTGTCAGTCTTTGAAACAATATAAGTACAAGATAAGCAGGACATCTTATAACTAAAAGAAACAACCCTAAAGAAAGCAAGGTAACATATCTTTCTCTATTACAGTGTAAATACTTACAGTCATGAATTTTCTAACTCTAAATGATGTTTAGATAGTTCATTTATAAATTACCTGCCTTTTACTGCTAGTATAGAATATGATGTATTTACACTGACATATTAATGTGGTGTGTTTAAATGAGCATGATTCCTTTTCATATTATTTACACTAAGCTGCATGAAATATCTAAACTGATATATTTAATACACAATAATATATAAAAATTGATAGTAATAACTGTCAAAAAGTGCCTTGAAAAGTAATTATCTATTCTTTGATGCTAAAAGTGCCTTTTTGACTAACAAACAACTGTTTGGCTTGTATATCTGCCCTTAATGTTAAGAAAACTAATAGAAGTTTAATGAGCTGGTGTTCAGTTTTAAAAAAGCCTTAAAAACTTCACTTACTTTGTTTTTGTCTTCCTGCCATGGTCACGAGCTGGGAACTCTTATTTTACCACCCCTGAATGAAGGTTCTTCAGTTAAAATCCATTACAGTGTGTTAAACCTTCTAACAGCACAAAATGAAAGTAAACAGTCATGAGTGATGTCAGCACTAAAACAAGACAGTATGGGTGTGGTGTCAGCTCCTAAGCTACTTAAAGTTACCAGCACACTATTTATGAGATGGCAAAGTTCTTTTACAGTTTTAACAAATATTAAAAGTACACTGAAGTACCTAATGAATTTAGAAGGTATCAACACATACATGACGTTTTATTATATTGTAATATTTGTTATTCATTTTGAATTGTACACATAAACAGCACACAAAGCTTAAAGAGAAGTATATCACTTGGAAGAAATTGTATGAATAGTTAACACATACAGACTTTACTATAATCTTTTCTGATAAGATCACTCACGTAAATTACTATAATTTAACTTAATTTTATAAAAAATTAATATATTTAAGTCCTTGGCTGGAACTATATAACATATTTGTAAACACACTGCAGCTAGTGTACTCAACCTTAAAGATAGTAAGTCAATTAAGGTTCATGAATGTAGCTATGTGTTATTAGGCATTTTAAGGGTAAAAAGGAGTTGCTGTTTAATTATCAAGATACTCTGTAAATATTAAATTGTTCAAGTAGCACAATCATTAAGCAGTAATGAGCAAGAAAAAATCTCAGACTTGCCTATGATATTGTTTTATATATATATATATATATATATATATATATATATATATATATATATACAGGAAAGAACTGCTGAATTATACGTATGCTTTTATTAAAGGCAAGTTATATTAATATTGAACATCCTCACTGAAAATGAATGGTTGTGTAGAGACACAGTAACTCCCATTATATAACCAAGGCTAAAGAGATTGTCTTGTATGTCTAAATTGATCAGCCTTGAACCTTAAATTGCAAATAGACATGCAACATACTTTTACTTATAATACTGAATATATATTATATAACATCACAAACGCTAAAGCCATTGTCAGCTACATCTCATATCAATCAGCATTAAAATATGATTTGAATAGCATAGGCATTTACTAACATATTGCTGTTGGTACCTGATATGCATATAAGTAACAGGTCTAATTTCTGTCTATGAAAGTAAATACCAGGCTGTGTGCATTTGTTAATTATGAAACAAGAGCGTGCTATCTATTCTTTTTAATATCCTATAGGTATGTACTTGTTAGAGACACACACATGCTGCAAAGCTGCTAGTTATTGCATATTCATTAGTATATTTTTGACTGCAGTGTTATAAATATATGGTGTGGACCACTCGAGTTGAGAATATGTCTCTATATTGGGCATGTTCTCTGTTTGAACGTTGTATATTATCTATAATATGATATGGAGTACCCTCACTAAATTCAAAGAAGCCACAATAGAAACAAATATTTATTAAAAATGGAGAATAGAAGGATGAAGAGAAAAATGAAGGAAAATGGTTGATGGTCATATAAGGTTATCTTTTCCTGTGTATGTAGAAGAGTTTACAGTAATAAGTACCAAACGATTGTGTTATAGCATATTTAAAGCCTACTTTGCTTCTCATATTTTTTAACCTTACAGTTATAATGCTGCAGATAAATCTTGTAATATCATAGGGAGTATGAGTTGCTATTTGACATATGACATATGTGGTACACTAGCGATGAAATATGCCAGTGGCACTAATAAATATATAGGAATTGCTAAGAAATATAGTCTTAAACTATATAATACCAATGCCAAAAACAAATTAGTAGCATTCATACCACTAAAATATGACTATTTGAATTAAAAGAAAACTATAAGATTACTGATAAATGACAATACAAATGTAACGTTATATTCATTGTTACGGATACTTTCTGATTTTATCAACTTGTGGCATGGTTAACTGATGCATATAAAGCTTAATTTTTTTTTAATGTATGTATGCATATATGTGTGTATGTATGTATGTATGTGTGTGTGTATATATATAGATATACATATATATATATATATATATATATATATGTGTGTGTGTGTGTTTATGTGTATGTATGTATATGTATATATATATATATATATATGTGTATGTATATATATATATATATATATATATATATATATATATATATATATATATAGGTAGACCATTACAATAAATTTGATACCTATGAATGCCACTCACACTATAAGGGAGATAGACAGCAAGCATATTATTTTTAAGATGCATAACCGTTATTGCTACACAAAAGATATATTAAAATGAAAGATTTTCCTTTACAATTTAAACAAAACCAAATAGTTAGGTATTAAATCTATGCATAGTTGTGTTGCCTTAGTGTTTTATAAAATATTAAAAATAGATAAAGACTGTATTTAACTAATCTGTAAAGACAGATACATGTATATTTAAAAGATATATAAGATACTTTTCATTATAAAACTACCATATGGCAGGGCTGGGGGAGGATGCTGAAATGAAGACTTAGAGAGATCGCTTGAATGATTAGATCATTCAAGGATGAGATGTTTTTTCTCATGGAGGGGTTTGGTGGTTGTTTATCTTATATTGTTCTCAGTTATGATCTTGTAATTTACTTTTATTGGGTGTCTATAATCTATTGTAATACTGTTGGAAGAAGAAAGAACAAGTCATTCTCTTCATGTACACACATCTACACATTGTTACGAGTATATGAATATGGATAAAAGCAAAGCTAATATAAATCCAATTGCAAAATGTATATCTCTTAATGTAAATGGTTTAAATAATAGCTGCAAAAGGGGAAGTCTTTATAGATATTTAAAGCTATGTGAAGCACAACTAGTATTTTTACAGGAAACACACCTTATACAGGAAGACATAAATAAAATAAACAATAAAAATTATACAATACTAGTAAGTTCCACCTGTAATCAAAAGCGAAGGTGAGTAGCAATTTTGTGGAAAAACACTACTTTAATGCCTAAAATCATAAACATGTTCCATAATAACTCAGGAATGTTTTGTCTAGTGAAAATATCTATCAATGGAATGATACATACATTAGTGAATATTTATTGGATACCAGGACTAGGTGTTAGAGTGGCCAAACAATACTTTGAATACATTGTACAATATACCAAAGGCAATTTAATCATAGCTAGAGATTTCAATTGCATTATAAAAGAAACTGACACAAATACTAAAACTACACGTAAGAGATCACCTTTAACAAAGTTGTTATCTGAGTTTGTTGAAACTTTTAATATAGTTGACATAAATGACTATGCTATCCCAGATTCACTATTTTTACACATTTTTCCCATAGACATAATACATACTCTAGAATAGATAGAGTGTACATAACAAAGGATTTAACCTCTAAATTAAATAAAGTCAAGACAATTTCATGTCCATTTTCGGACCATAACACCATAACGTTTGAGATAGACTTATGTTTCAAGAGAAGGATATCAGTAACAAGAATATCATCTTACATAACAAATCTCAAAGATTTTAAGGAATTTTATATTAAAGAGGCACAAACATTCCTAGATATCAATCTTACAAAAGATGTATCTGAAATATATATATGGGATGCATTGAAAGCATACCTATATGGAAGAGCGGTGGGATGGTATAAAAATAAACAAAAACAGTGGAATAAGGAATTAATGGAATTACAGTCAAAAGTAGATAATTTAAAGCTTGATATTCAAAATGGAAACACCAACTTAATAAAAGAACTAGAAGATACTAATAAAAAATACTCAGAGACGCTACACCACAAAACAATGATCAACTTGGAAACAATGAAACTGTGTTACTATTCAATGAACCCTAAAAAACAATGAAGAATAGCAAATAGGACTAAAAAGTTTATTAAAACAAATTAAATCAAGGAAATATATAATATAGAAACCAAAAAGAAAGTATCTGATTTAGAAGGAATATTAGAAGCTTTTAGGCTATTTTTTCATAAACTTAATTATCAAAATGAGAAAACAGAAACACATTTAGTATTGAAAGCTTTTCTCAAAAACATTGTTAAAGTTAGGTTATTAGAGGAGCAGGTACAACTAATAGATAAACAAATAACAATGACAGAACTTAAAGCTGAAGTAAATAAGCTAAAATTAAACAAAGCTCCAGGTATAGATAATATCACCCCAGAAATGTTTAAATTACTATCAAATGAGGCTCTGCTGTTGTTATTGAATGTCTTTACATCAGTTAAAAATGGTAAAGACATTCCTCCTTCTTGGAAGTACACATTAATATCACCAATTCTGAAACAAAATAAAGATCCCAGTGAATGTTCATCATACAGACCCATTTCACTTCTTAATATAGATTATAAAAATTTTATGGCAATACATGCTGCTTGAATAAAACAATTACTACCACTTTTGATAGAGGAGGATCAAACAGGTTTTATAAAAGATAGGAACACTTATGACAACATTAAAATAATTATTTCCTTAATTGATTATATAAATGTCACAAAAAACAAAATGAATGTTATTAGCTTAGACATAAATAGCACATTTGATTCAGTGAACTGGGATTATCTGTGGTTAGTTTTAGAAGAATATGGCTTCTCAAACAACTTCACTTTGTTAATAAAATCATTATATGAAAAATCATTGGCTTATATAAAACTGGGATCTTGTCTGTCTAAATCTATTAAAATAACTAAGGGCACAAAACAAGGCTGCCCTCTTTCTCCGTTATTGTTTGCGCTAGTCATTGAACCATTAGCAAATAATATACGTAGGGATAAAAATATTGAAGGAATACAACTAGACAACAGCCTAGACTGAGCTTAAAATTCAACTTTTTGCTGATGATATTTTAATTACCTTAAAAAATAATAATAGCAGTTTAAAAGCATTATGGGACTCAATTCAAAACTTTCAAAACTTTTCAAGTCTTAAATTTAATGAGAACAAAACAAATGTATTGCTTATAAATACTAATAAAAAAGATCTAAATAAAAAATTCCATAAATATATCTCTACCGATAATATAATTAAATACTTGGGAATTATAATACCTAACAACCTAGATACTACAATTGAAACAAATTATAAAGAGACCTTAAATAATATTAAAAATCTAATACAAAGATGGAATAAATTCTTCTTTTCAATGGAAGAAAGGCTTTATATAATTAAAATGATCATATTTCCAAAATTTCTTTATGTCATACAAGCTTGTTCATTGCCACCAGCTAAATCGCACCTAAAACAATTAAATGATTTAATGGTAAGATTCCTATGGTATCCAAAAAAACCAAGGATAGCTATGAAGTATCATCTAGATGATTGGGATATAGGTGGCATAGGTTTACCAGACATAGAAATATATTTGCATCCATCCATTATTAAAACAATATCATTATGGCTAAATACAAAATATACATCAAAATGGAAGCTAGTTCATGAGAGAATCTGGTTAAAATCAGGATTTGTAGTAGCAAATAAGTATACAGATTTCATACCAAACAATTTTCTATGACTGATGAAGGAATATATGATAATACATAAGAATAAAAATATAAGTTCCAAATACATTACTTATACATTAAAAAATTTCCAAAATCTTATTAATAGCAATCCTGATATTAAAGCATGGTCATTTCTTTTATATCCAGTAGCGTACACACAAGGTAATATAATAACATTTAATATGGGAGTAGTCAACATGCTTAGAGAAAAGGGATTAATATATTGGCATCAATTGCTAAACTCTGGAAAACCTCTGACAATAGACCAGATTAAACAGAAATTAAATATGGAAGATAGTTCGTGGTTACACGTACAAGAATTAAGACAGTATATATTAAGCAAACAAGAAACAATGCAACCATCAATAAGACAAAATGCTCCTAACCTTATAGAACATATAATCTTACTAACACATCAACCCATTACTGGAAAGGGATACTTATCATCTATTTATAAAACAAACAAAAAAATAAAAATGCATAATTTCATTTTATTTTTATTTTTATTTGCAGTTGGTTTACCAGGATAGTCCACTGGGCCAAAAAGAACCCGTTTTCAATGGAGTCCTGGGGAGAAAAGCTCCAAAAACAGACAAACTAGGTACATACAAAAGACTGCTAATAATAATTATACAAAAGTAAAGATACAACATTTGAGTTCAAAATTCAGGAAGCATTCAAACAATACAATCTAGTGAGAGATAATGTGAAATGAATATGCTGAGAAAAGTGACATTGTGTTTCACATACAGAGTAGTTATTTTGTAAGGAACATAAGTTTTGAAGGTACAGTTAAGTAACATGAGCGTGAAAGGAGGATGAAAATACCATATATTTATGAGGGGTGGGAGCAAGAGCATTCCCATTGGGACTTTAGATGTATATAAAGAGATTTTTTGAACATGTAATGGTTGGAGGTGGTGCGAATGGATGGTGGGAGTGAGTTCCAGAGACAGGCTAGGTTAAAGGATAGCAAGTTTTTGCCTGGGGGATGAGATGGTTTATGTACTTCTAGTAGATTTTGATTATTTGACCTTAAAACTCTATCAGGTAGGTGCATCTTAAAGGCAGAAGACAGGGAGGGACAAAGAGAGGGGTTGAAAATTAGCTTGTGGGCTAGAGTTAGCTGTGTATAGATGAGATGATTAGGTAGTTCAAGCCAATTTAGTTTTTGGAGAGAGGAACAATGGTGGGTGGAGGACCTGTGGCTGTTAGCGAACTTAGCAATTTTGTTATAGCAAGAGGAAAGTTGTTTTTTTAGAGAGGTCTGAAGATTAGTCAGCAATGGTGCCCCGTAGAGAAGGGAGGGGATAAGAAAGGAGGAAGAGAGAGTGATTTTAGAGGAGCTTGTAAGGTACTGATTCTGACGGTAGAGCATGCCTAGTTTTTGATGTTTTTTTTTAATATTTAGTTGTAGATGGGAATTGAAATTAAGCTGGTTGTCAATTTGAATGCCAAGTAACTTGGTTTCAGACACCAGTTCCAGGGGTGAGTTATTTTGACTAGTAATCGAGAATGTGTTTATATCAAAGGGAGTAGTTTTAGAGGGGGTAAAGACCATTTGTTTAGTTTTGGAGGCATTGAGTGCTAGGTGGTTTATTTTCATCCAATGTTCAGTAATTGAAAAAGCTTCTTGAATAAGCTTTTGGAGCATAGAGGAAGATGTGGCAGAGCAGATAATGGTAGAATCATCTGCATATTGGATGATGTTTGAGAATGGAATGGATTTGTGGAAATCATTTAATCAAATGGCATTGGTAGAACATGGTAATAATGACAAAATATGGAATTATTATAGATCAGTTAATGGACATGTGCCAAATGACAGAGATAAAAAATGAATCCTTCTCTCTCCAAAGCAGACATCACTTTCATTACATTGGAGATTTTTTACATGGCAATTCATACACAGATGTTATGTAACCCCTCATAAAATGGAACTTATGTTTAAGAAAAATATTGGCTGCTGGAGATGTGATTTATCAATAAAAGCAGACTGGCAACATATGTTCTACCAATGCCATTTGATTAAACCATATTGGGATAAAATAAATTATTTTCTGCAAATGGTATTCAATGATAAATTCCAGATTTCCAAATCTATTATTTTGTTTAATGCACCTGTACCCGACTGTGTGCCAAGAACAAAATATGTAATCTTATGGACTCTCCTAGCTATTGCAAGGTAGAACATTACATCAAACTGGAAATCTAAAGCTTCTCCAACTTTTAAGCAATTCATAAATATGGTGTCAGCAGTATCGCAATTGGAAATGAACACTATTAAAGGAAGAACTGAAAGAACTACATCATTATACGTAGCATGGCAAAAAGTAACTGAAATAATGGAAATAATGACTGCAGCAGATTATAATCAGGAAACAATTGTATAGAAAGTCAATTATATGTCAACAATAGACACCCTTGTAAATACTTTATTTTGGTTTTAATGTTTGATATCTGTTTAGAGGTTTTAGCCTACCTTTTTAAATAATTTGTAAATACTTCATTGTCATAAATAACCTGCATTCATGTTTTCTTGTTTTTGGAAATGAATAAAAATACTTAAAAAAAAAAAGGTATTCTAGTTAGGCATCAATGTGAATGTGGCTAATAGTATTGTTCTTGGGCACATTCTAGCCACCCCTAATTTGTAATGTATGAGAACATAAAAGATGGAAACAGGAAAAAATTCCCATTAATGTGCAGATATTTTTGTTCACTTGTTCTAATGGCTCAAAAGACAGCACAGCTGCACCAATGACAAGAAGATCAGATGTCTCTCATATCAGTTGACTGGATTTATGTTGCAGTAATAATACCACAGCATAAGATATGCACTGCATTCTTCAGATGCTAGCCCTCTAATGAAGCAATAAACTGAAACACATTTCATTTTTTGAACATTTGACTAGCTAAAAAGCTTTAAGTATGTATAACTTAATGATAGTTTGTGTGCATGTAACAGATCTCACAGCACTTGCCCAAAAATGCAGGGGAATTTCCTGCCTGTCTTCTTGTTATTGTAAACACTGCCTAAGCTGTTCCCTAAAAGTGGGCCATGTATTATGTAGCATATCCTTGAAAACAGACCATTCCCAACAGAACTAACTCAGTCAATGAAATAAGTAAAGACTGAAATGAATGAAGAATAACTAAATAACTGGCTGACTGACTAATTAATTAACCAACTAAACTAAAATACATATAACTGTCACTCTTGTGGTCTCATCCTCTGTACTCAGCATCCCTAGCACATATATTTGCAAAGCTGTGGTGACAATGTTTTATAATTTGCTGCTAGGTTTAAGTTGTAATATCTGGACTGATTGTTACATAAGTGCTGTTAAGTTTCACTGTTGTATATAGATTACTATTCAGTGCTGTATATCAAGGGTTAACTGCTAGAGGGTTCCTGTAATTGTGTTTTACTTCAGTGTCCACACCTAAAATATATTGTGCTTCAAACATTAACTTATAGGTAGACTTTAAAGGTGCTATCCTTTATTAAATATCATAGATAACATGCTGAGTTCCTGGCTCCAATCATAACATTCTCTCCACTGGTAGTCAAAATGATTACATTACATTATATTAGTAATTATCTTTGACAAGACATGCCTTAAAGGTATGAAAGATAGCTTCTGTCTTTGTTTTTAATTAACCAAACCAGAAAAACTACATCTAATTTTTACCTGAATCATTGCCAAAGTATAGCAATATAGTAACATGTGTGTTTTGGAATACAAAGTGTTCATTGAGATACTCACCTTCTCTCCATCTTAGCTGCACTGTAAGTACATTTCCCATATATCCCTCCATCCAACACACCAGCATCAACATGTAGTACAAAGAAGCCAGCCCAGTGGCATAGATGATAAAAGCCCTACAAAGACCCAGGCATTCCTAGTTTAGCTTGCAGCTCATTGACTGACAGTGCTAGTAGTGTGGGTGGGTATGCCTATCCTGGGGGTGGTCATAAGTGGCAGAAGTGCATCCACCTTCATAGCTCTGAGTAATTGAGATAATGAGCTGACATCAGACTAGATCCTGTGGGCAAGCTTGGAGGCATCAATACCCTTGATCCCAGGGTGGAGTCATCCCAATAAGTACACCTGATAGGTGTAGCCATAATGATGCCACCACAGCTACCATGCAAGCAACAAAAGAGGAATTATCTCTGTGATGAAACAACTATGACTGTTCTCTGGTCCTCCCTCACTGATCTCATTTCACCAGTGGGGGTTACAGGTGACCTTAACCAGGGGGGGTTATCCAATTAATGTTGCACAAAGGCTAGGGAAGACACAAGGGTGGCAGTGCTCTTCAAAATGTAAGGTCAGGTGGTGCACAGCAATCAGAATGGGATGAGAAAAACACTTATTACAAAGAAAATCATTCCATATGGTGTTAAGAAACCTCACTTTCATGAATATTTTATACTGTTAATGATGCCTACTAGCTTTATTAGTCAACAGCCTGGCAGTAAACTTATATGGCCATAAATATCGGTTTTTATCTATGCATCAAATACATGCAGGAGAAAATAAACTAGGTAAATTAAGGCAGTCAGATTTGTGGTTACAAATGATAACAGTCATGAATGTCAAGGCTGGTTGCCATGCTTGGTAACTTTATTGATTTGATAATAATATTAATTATAATTGCTTAATTTGCTGAAGTGATGTTGCCTACATCTGCAATGCAGTAATCAATTAGCTTGTTTTCTAAGTGCTCTGATTCAGGCACAATCTACAGAAAACAGAACAGCAGAAGAGGTTTGAGTAATGCAAAAAATATAAATTGTTTACTGGCAGCAGGCATTCTTTTCTTCAGTGCTCTCACAACACTGGTGTAGAATTTAATTACATTACTGAAAAACATATTTGCTACTTGCAAATTGTGCACAATTGGCATCTGTTACCATGTCTTCAGGCCTATTAAATGAGAATCAGCATTTGTAAAACAGTCCTTAGTTAAATAATCAATCTGTAGTATGGAATAGTCTTCAAGTGGACCGAGTACTTCAGGAATGATATAATGACCCATAAAAGCATTTATTAGCTTGATAACCTCAGAATTCAGGTATGCTAGAATAAGTGAGTTTATATGAAAGAGTTTGTTAAGTTATACGAATAAAGGAAATGTTGTCTACACAAAATGCTAAATTAACATTTTATGACTGGATCTGTAATTTGTGCTGATCTATTTTATTGTTGCCAGACAGTCACTCATATTCCCTCACGTAAAAGCAGATCGTAAGTGCATCATACTGGTCCACAATTTCGCAGACTCAGCAATCTTTTTGACAATAGTTGCAGAATTCATAAATGATTATTTTCTGCAAGCCAGTGAAACTCTTTGTAAAGCTGAATTTTTCTCAGCTGTGAACAGTGATTGTGTGTTAATGCAGAGTTGTCCAAAGAAGTTATAAATTGTCATACATGAACCACATGCACACAAAGGAGCAACATGACAAGTGAAATGAAGAAAGGAGCAAATGTGACAGTTCAGATGTAAAACATGAATGTAGAGTTCCTGCCTAGAACTATTACATTCTCTCCATCAGTAGTCAAAACAATTACATTACATTACTAATTTACAGCATCGTTGGCAAGTCACCTTCTGCCTTTGTCTGCTTTAAATTAACAAAACAGGAAACCTGAACATAATTTTTGTGTGCATCATTGTTAAAATAAATAATGATTAAGGCTTACCTTCTTAGGACTCATCTAACATCAAGGTGAAATGACAAGTACAAAAATATTGCTTGTTCTCTTTTACCACAATATTTTAATTATCTTGGAAGCCTTAGTTATTCCACCAGTGAAATTAGTTGCAATTTTTCAGTCCAGAATCTAGTCCACAACATTAAATGAGATTTCATTCGTCAAATTAAATGGTAGACTTTATTTTGCTAAAATGGTTATTTTCAGTTCACATTTATCATTATGTTTTGCTGATTTGTAAGAAATGAGTTTATTTGATTTTAGTAAGAAACTTCATAATCCTGGAACCTGGTCTTCTTGTTAAGAGTATAGAGGGTTGTGATTGGGTCTCCGATTGTAAACCATGTTATTATGTGTTTGAGACATGGATGCCAAGAACTTCACCTTGAGAGCGAAGCTTGCATTGTGAATCTTGGCATTGATGTCTAGAACATAAATAAAAAACTCCAGCCAAGCCAGAACTTCCAATGAGTAATCTCAAGGAGACCTGAGTGCTTGGAGTTTCATTTCCTCCATGTACTTACCTGTTAAAAAAAAAATGTTTTTCCACCTTTAAAATAAAAGACAATAAAGCATTTAGTGTGTACTCTCACACTGACAGCAAGTAAAGAAAAAAACAGGGACAGTTTTTAAATACTGCCCTATTTTAAATAAGTTACTAATTGGACATAGGAAAAAAGATATTCAGGAACCACTGAGGGTAAAGGAAATTAGCAGCACTTACAGTTAGGTCTTGTGCTACAGTAGGACTTAATAGATGTAGATTTTGGAGCATAATCGTGGGGCTTCATGCACAACATTTGTCATACATTCATAGTTTAAGAATAGTCTTTGGGCCAGAAAGCCATTTAGGAAAACTGAACCAGAGTATACAAGGTAATAGAAAGCATGGTTAATGCAAGAACCTAAAATTTTCTTAAATGCATTTAGGACTGCGGATTTCTGTATTGCTAATGGTAACGTAATCCAGAGCATTGCTATTCTTTGAGTGATAAAAATCATCCCTGAATTCATCCTGAAACTGTCCAGTGTTTTATTACTATGCCAGTGAAATTTTGATGAATTGTCTCCTGATTCAATGAAACTCTTAAAGATTTATTATACATAGCCCTTTGAGCTAAGATGAAAATTTCTTGAAAATACATGTAGTGAATTACAAAGATGCATACTTTTTTTGCATATTTCCCTATATAAAACAATGATGAGAATCAATCAGTAAAAACTAAATGAAAGCTCCAGCAAAGCTGGAACATCCTATGAGTGACCTCTCAAACCTCTTGAATCAGAGGCACATGGGATATATGGAAATAACCCTTATGAAGAGCAGGTGTTTCAATTAATTGGCATTTCTGAAAACCCATGACTTGTTTCATTGTTTTAATGGACAATGTCAGGCCAATAAAACAAAACCACCCCAACTATATACATATTTCAGCCTTGTTATAACCTGATCAGCACAGCAAAGTGTTTGACTAAGTATAAAAAAAATACAGGGCTGTTATACCCATCTGATGTCCATTATCATTAGGCTGACTATAAAATATCCCAAACAACAAACTGAAACAATGAGTAAGAAGGCCTCACAGAAAAAACAATCAGTAAAATCTAAATGAAAACTCCAGCCAAGCCGGAACTTCCAATGAGTAATCTCTCAAACCTCTTGAATCAGAGGCACATGGGATATATGCAAATGACCCTTAAGAATACCAGGTGTTTTAGCTAATTGATGATTCTGAATGCCCATGACATATATCCCATGTTCCTCTGATTCAAGAGGTTTTAGAGGTCACTCATTGGAAGTTCCAGCATATTTCCATATATGAAAAAAATCTTTAATTGATTAATGTTAAGGAAAATAATTTTCTTGGGTGGTGAAAGCCAGGGTAACTATTTGGCTAGGCTTGTATAGGTCCTAGGGCTGATAGCCTAGTACCTACCTATGAACCTATGTTCTTAGTAAATTCCTCCTGGTCACTATCCACTAAACTGAGCTGGGTTTTATTATAACTACAAAATGGATTGCTAAATTCCAGGAGTGGTCTGATGTAAGTCCTAGAAAGGCTTTCCATGTGGTCTGGGTTCTTACAGCCAAAGATTTTGAGTATCAGGTATACAGGTTTCATTGTATATATTAACTACATTGTGCAAATGGTTAGAGGAGGAGAATTTGTCTGAGATAGTTAAACCTAAATCTTTAGTTTCAGTAACAGTCTGTGATATTTTGATTCCGAAAAATAGGTTTCCTGGTTAACTGGTTTGCTGCAAATTATTAATTTGCATTTGTCTGTGCTAAACTTTATATTATGCTCTTAAAGCCATCTGTAGATTTTATGAGATATTCATTAATTAAGTCTTAATCCTGCACAGCAGCACTAATAAAACTAATCCTGCAGTTGTCCATGTGCTTGTCTACTAGCATTCCTTGTGGGTAGAAATGCTGGCAAAAACAGGGTGAACGTCAGTGGTCCATGGACAGATTACAGAGACACTCCAAAAGTGATAGGAAAAGGATCTGAAGAATATCTCTGGATGTTCTTTACCTGGCTAAAATCATTTAGTCAGTTCATAGCCCTGCATGTTATGTATCTGTTCTAGACAAAGCATTTTAAAGACTTGTAGTCTTGTGGCAGGCTATTAAATTCATTTTCAAGTCCAGCAATATAGTCCCACACCTTAAACTAAAATCAATAGCCAAGATCAGTTGCTCATAAAATTATACTGTGTTAGTCAAAGTAGAGGGACCTCTAATGAAATCATGCTGATGCAAATATAACTCATCTATAACATGGGATTCATTTTTCCAGAATATCTAAGAGGTATTGTTTAAAGCACTTTCCTATAGATGTCATGAGACTCACTGGCCTACAATTTCCAATCTCATTCACTTTGCCTTTTTTGTGAATTGGTGTTATGAATGATTTCTTCCATGTTTTGGGTATTATTCCTCTGCTAAGCAGCTTGTGGAACACTGTGAGATGAATAGTACACAGGTCTTCTCTTAAATTCATAATCAGTACTGCTGGTATGCAGTCTGGTCCTGTACAAGTATTCTGTTTAATTTTCTTTCATGCATTGACTATTGACTGTGCATTCTGCTACTTGTTTGGGACCACTTAAGGATAAGCCATCTACTGCTGGTGAGAATGTGGGAATTTTGTTCTTTCTATAAGAGTTAATATATGTTTAAAAACCCTTTATAAGCACTGAGTTAGCTAATTTATTCTCGTAAGTAGGTTTTTCATAGGTTCATAGGTTTATACTAGGCTATCTGCCCTGGGGCATTTACAAACCTAGCCAGAGTGTGTTTAGCTTTCACCACCCTTTTAGATTGGTTTACTGTGCCTCTGTAGAGTAGGTCACAGAAGATAGAACTTTTAAGGTTAGTTTGCTGTACCCCTGTCTAGCAGGGACACAGAAGAGATCCCAGGGGTAAACTTACGATCTCCCATCCACTCGTCAAGATTTCTCTTGAAGAGGGTCAGTAAAGGGCTCTGCCTAACATGGACTGGGATTCTGTTCCAGAGTGAGGGCAGCCTCTGGGATATGAATTTGTCCCCCCAGCATGTCCTATTTATTTCTGTGCTGAGGTTTAAGTCCCTAGAGTGTGTAGCTCTAAGGGATTTGGATTTCTTGAGGTGGAGCATGTCCATTAATTCTGGGTTGGACATGGCTTTATACGTCAGGCATAGATCACCTCTGAGTAGGCGCTAAACAACTGAGTAGAGCTGGAGTTTCTTTAGCCAAACTGCATAGGGCATCTGTTTGAGTCCATTGATCCTCTTGGTGAGGTACTTTTGGGGCCTCTCCAGTTGCTGCAGGTGTCGGGTAAGGTATATCCCAAATGGGGCATTGTATTCAATTATGGGCCTGATGAGTGATGAGTAGAGGGGCACAATGACCTCTCTTGTTCTAGATGTGAACCCTTTTGTGATAAGGTGGGTTATATAGAAGGTCTTTCTAACCACTCTGGCAACATGATTGTTAAAAGAGAGGTTTCTATCTACTTGGGTCCCCAAATGCCTAATTACTTCTTCCGTACTTAATGGATTACCACCTATGTGGTAATTTGTGGGCACTTTGTTTTTCCCGAAGGGGATGACTATGCACTTTTTGCATTTAGCTTAAGGCAATGGCTCTGGCACCAGTTATCCTTTTGGAGGATGCTTGTGTCAGCTGGAGAGTCGATTATAGCGCCCAGCTTGCAGTCATCTGCGAACTTGGTCAGCCATAGTCCTCCTGTATTAGCCTGTACCTCAGAGAAGTATATACCGAACAAGAGAGGTCCCAGGACTGAGCCTTGTGGAATGCCACTTGTAACTGGTTTGGAGTCTGACATGGCACCGGCAATACTGACCATGTGGGTTATATCCCTGAGCCAGTTTGCAACCCATCTTGTGACATAGGGGTTGATATTTAAGCTGGTGAGCTTATTTATAATGCCCGAGTGGGGTATTGTGTCAAAGGCTTTTGCGAGGTCCAGGTAGGCCGTGTGGACTACCTTCCCTTCATCTATGGCCTTAGTAACTGTTGCAAAGAAGTCAACCAGGTTCAAGAGGCAAGATCTTTTCTTAACAAAGCCGAATTGGGTGGGAACCAGTGTCTGGAGGTTACCAATGTCCTTGTTTATGAGTTCCATGATGATACACTCCATAGCTTTGCAGACCAGACTAGTCAGGCTTATACGGCAATAGTTTTCTGGGTCCGTTGTGGCACCACCTTTGTGGAGCTGGTCGACTGTTACTGTACGCCATTCCTTAGTTACATATCCTGTAGCATGGCTGAGATTGAACAATGACTTTATGTGAGGGTTTAGTTCTTCTTGGAGCTCGTGTAAGATGCAGCCCGGGACACCGTCTGGTCCCATTGATGCTGTGTTTTTTGCTTTGGAGAGGGCAGCTCTAACCTGTGCATTTGTGATGTCAGGGAGGCTACATTCTGTTGAGATAGACATTTGGTCTTTTGTGGGGTAAGGGGGGGGGGGTTTCACTGAACCTGTCTGCCAGGATGTAGGCAATGTCTGTGGGATCAGTGCATTTTTTGTCATTTTGTACTAACTCAGAGCATATCTGGGAGTTGCCCCCCAGATTCCTGACATAACTAAAGAAGGCCTTGTGATTATCTTTAGTGTCTTGTGCAATTTTTCTTTTGAAGCTGGCCTTAGATAATTTTATGAGGGGAATCATAGTTTCTTGCTAGTACTGATCAGAGATGCCTTCCCTTTTTGGGATTTTGCTCTATCATGTAGTAGCTTTCTCCTTCTGTTGTATAGCTTATTTATGGCCGGGGTCCACCAAAGTGGTCTCCTGCCTTTGGAGGAGTGAGTCTTGGTTTTATTTGGGATAGCACGATCCATGCATTCCTGTAGGTGCCCATAGAATGCATTTGTAAAGGATTCTGCTGTTTGGGCAGTATTTTCCACTGGCCCAGTGGCTTTGAAGGATTCCACCTCAGTTTTGAGAAGTGTGAAATTTGCTTTTGAGAAATTTTTCACCGTGATTTCCTTGGCTGGGGGGGGGGGGGGGGGATATGGATGTCCAGTGAGATTAATTTATGGTCTGATCTTACCAATGAGGGACATACTTACCAATGAGGGACATACCTCTGGTGTGGAACATAGAGTCCCCATGTTGGTGATGACCAGGTCCAATATGTTATCCCCTCTTGTGGGAGTGGTGACCAGTTGTTCCATGGCATTTGAGTTTATAAATTCTAGGAACCGTTGGGCAAGGGTGTTGAGGATTGAGTAGTTTTCCCATTCGATGTTTGGGTAGTTGAAGTCACCCAATATTATTGTGTTTGGAGAGACCTTCATATTCTCCAGTGTTCTCAGGAAGGCTGACTGGGGTTCCTGAGTTTGGGAGGGTAGTCTGTAGCAGGCTACAAACTGAAAGGCAGTTTTGCCCACTGTTAACTGTACATGGATGGTCTCCGATGCTTCGTATAGTGCCACTAACCTGGAGGTATGGGTATCTTTGATGAATATGGATACTCCCCCTCCTTTTGTGGTTCAGTCCGAGTTTTTGGGCTGAAAAGCATGGTATGAGGTATAATCTGGTAGTGCTGGGGGTCCTCTCTGGGGTCTTGAACCAGGTCTCTGTCACTGCACAGATATCGATATTCTCCATACTGAGGAGAGCCTCGAGTGCTTGCATCTTGAGGTTTAGACTTCTGGTGTTGTGCAGCATTACCCTTAGTTTTTTTTTTTCTTGTGTTGTCTATGGAGGTGGGTTTGTCTTTTGAACTTTGCCTACAAAAGGCACTATGGGGGTGGCAAGAGCCTTAGCCAGTATTCGAAAGCCCAGGGGTGACAGGTGCAAGCCGTCCCTAGTGAAGCAACGTGGCTTGTCAAGCATGTCATTCCAGGCTGACAGACACTAAATCTCCTTAGAATAACACCAATACTTTAGCCAATTGTTAAAATTGATAATTTTGTCTTTATACCGTGGCAACATTCTTGGTGAGGGCAAGATGCTACTCAAGGTCAGGGTCATACCGGTCTGGGCTACATGATCAGAGAGCTCCTCTATGTCTCTTTTCATGTAGTCCAGGGAGGTACGTCTCAGGTCATTCACACCAGCATGGACAATGACGGAGTCATATTTGTACTTGCTTCGGAGTGTCCTGAGTGCTTGTGTTATGTGGTGGATCCTGGCACCCGACAGGCAGCTTACAGTGACCTTCTCCTTGTTCAGTCTGGTGAGAGGGACATCAGTGTGTCTGACAAAACAGTCCCCTATTACAAGTGTGTTAGGTGTGTTGTTTAGCCTTAAGGGTTGTGTGGCACACTGACTTTGTGAAATATGTGATACGTGGGTATTGTTGTGGGGTAGCGGTTGCTTGGATGTCTGCTTTGGTGGTCTCTGCTGCTTTGGCAGATTTTTATTTAGAGCCTCCGAGTATGTTTTTGTGTGTTTATGTGTTTGGTTTGCTGATGTGATAGGTCTATGTGACACTGGAATAGTAGTGCGTGTGGTTACCTTCTCCTCCTGACTGACTGTGCTAGTGCTGGGTTGAGAAAGCTCAGCCTCCAGTTTGGCTATATAGTTGCATCTCTCACATATATTTGAGATTGATGGGAGGAGGAGAGGGTGGTCTGTGTACATAAGGCAGTTGTAACATTGCCTCAAGATACCCAGATTCACCAGCTGGACTGGAGAGTAAACCGAAAAGTGACTATTGGACATGCCAGAACAGTATAAGGAACAGTTATCTGACTGATCAGAAAGGACCAATAGGGAGCCAAGTACCTATAAGGAGTATAAGAGGGTGTAGTGCTTTAGTTAGTGTTTACTTCTAAGATTACTTATAAGAATAATTTAAACTTGTTTAAGCGGCGCTGCCCGATGCTGTGCTATGCGCAAAATCGCGCAAAAGCAGGTTTTAAGGCAAGGATCTTGAAAGAGCTGGGAATTAGCCCAAAACGTTTCTAGGCAGTAACCACTCCTACAGGGGCAGGCAGGCTGTTCAGTGTTAATCACTGCCACTGATTAGCACAGAGACTTCCCTTTAGCCTAAGCAAGCACTGGCCTCCAAGAAACTTACAAACAGTTCAGAACAGCAAATCTGTAACTAAACTTTTTTAAATTTCAGAAAGTGGGAAAAAAGCAAGATTTTTTTTGTTTTAGTTTAAAGGTAATTTTCATCTTTTCCTTGTATATTTGGCATGTGTGTCTATATGTGTGTGTGTGTGTGTGTGTGTGTGTGTGTGTGTGTGTGTGTGTGTGTGTGTGTGTGTGTGCGTGATTTATATAAATAAATATATATATATATATATATATATATATATATATATATATATATATGGTTCCACTTGAAAACATCGAAAACCTATAACATCTAAATTCGTAACATCTAAACCACAACATTTAAAACCCAAAACATCTAAAACTCAGAAAATTGACTCACAAAACATTAAAAAACTACAGAGCAACTATAAATAACATCCCACAGAGGTTTTAGTATGTTTATGCAAGGGGATCAAGCACCCCTGCACCCCCCACCCCCATAAATTAAATATACCAACTCCGAGGTCACACTACAGTGGGGGAAAAAGTAAATGTCCTAACTCCACTGTAGTGCAACCTCAGAGTTGGTATATTTAATTTACGTGGGGTGTGGGGGTGCAGGGGGGCTTGTTTGATGTTATTTATAGTTGCTTTATAGTTTTCAATGTTTTGAGATTCAATGTTATGAGTTTTAGATGTTTTGGATTTTTGATCATTTGGTCTCGCTGTTTTGAATTTAGATGTTATGAGCTTTCGATCATATGAAGTGGAACCGTATACACACACACAAACACACATATATACACATATATATATATAAATATATATATATATATATATATATATATATATATATATATATGTATATATATATATATATATATATATACACACACACACACACACACACACACACATAGGTTAGCTACAAAAATTCTGGAAATCTCTTGTTCGACTAATGACTTACTCATATTGAATGAATGGAAATTACACCACCATTTCCTCACACCATGGAAATTATACCACTGTTCCCTCACATCAATGAACGCAGTAATGTCAATAATGTCAAAGTCCCCCTGCATCCTATATGTGGGGGGCTGTGCCCCTGACACCCCCCTGCTAATTACATATTCCTACTCTGAGATCACACTACAGTGAAGAAAAGGACATTTTTCCTTCTCCCCACAGTAGTGTGATCCAATTGTAAACAGTAAGGCTCAAAACCACAAATCCAAGCTGCTTCTCAATGTTCCTGAGGTGACATAAATTCAACTCAGTATTTTAAACTTTTGCACCTATACTCTTAAACATACGACCAATAATAAGGCAAGTTTCACACATTTGATAGTAAACCACACACAGACACACACACACACACACACACACACACACACACACACACACACACACACACACATATGTGTGTGTGTGTGTGTGTGTGTGTGTGTGTACATCTACTTCAGAAGATCGAAATAAAAGAAACTTAAAATTCATTTGATCAACTTTCTAAAATGCTGACTGAAAGAAGATAACAAACATCTATATTTTTTACAAGGGGGCAAGCCTCCTGCACATATACCAGCTTCAAAAGGGTAAAGGGTACATTTCTGGATCCCCACAGTACTGCAATCTACATAAGTAGATCATATGGTTTTGACCATATGAATTTTATTGAGTTGGCCTTCTGAAGGCGATCCATATCTATCTATCAATATATTTATATGTGTATATATATATATATATATATATATATATATATATATATATATATATATATATATATACATATATATATATATATATATATATATATATATATATATATATATAGATATATATATATAGATATATATGTAGAGAGAGAGAGAGAGAGTAAGAGAGGGAATTTTATATATGTATATAGGTTACTAGTTTTGGTTGAAAAGACAGTTTTTCAAGCTAAGAAAAAGCTGCAACAGTTGATCAAGACTGAATTGATCGAATTGTACTTACTGTGTTTTACTGTGTGAGATTATATAATAGCAGGGATCAAGAAATTAGTTCTTTCCTCACAGTAGTGTGATGTTGGAGTTGAAATATATAATTAGCAGGGGCTGTGGGGGTGCAGGGGATCTTGCCCCCTGAATTGAAACATGGGTTTCTGTTTTTTTGAGGGGGGTTTTGATGTTGTGGTTTAATAATATGGGTTTAACAGAGTGTCTTTTTAGCTTTTATGTATTCGATGATAACCAATAAATCAATCTCTCTGTCTTTCTCTCTCTCTCTCTCTATATATATATATATATGTATAAAACATATATCTTAATATGTTTTATATACATTACTTTTACATTACATTACATTACTTATTTCAAACAAGAAAAGCACGGCCCAACTTCCGCAAAAGTGCGCTTAAGCGAATCGGCAAAATAAATAGAAAATAAACAAAAAGCATTGTTTTGTGGGGAGGTAAGCCCCTCTACACTCCTGCTACTTAAATATACCAACTCTGAGATCGCACTACAGTGGGAAAAAGGATATATTTCCTTATCCCCACTGTAGTGTGATCTTGGAGTTGGTATATTTAAGTAGCCGGGGTGTGGGGGATGCAGGGGGGATTGCCCCCTTGGAAAACAATGTTTTTTGTTTATTTCTATTTATTTTGCCGATTCGGTGAATTGGCTTTTGCAAAAGTGCACTTTCACTGAAGTCAGGTTATACTTTTATTAGTCGAAGTAATACATGTGTGTGTGTGTTTTATATATATATATATATATATATATATATATATATATATATATATATATATGGATCTAGGATGTTTGCTCGAATGAGCAAACGTCCAAATCCATAACCGAACACACTTTAACGAAAGCGCTTTTATCGAAAAAGCGCTTTTGTTAAAGTGTGCCACAAAAAAAATTAAAACACTACATTTACATTTTAGCAGGGGGTGGCTTCACCCCCTACACCCCCTTACTTTAATATTTTCCCTCCAAGACCGCACTACACCGTAGTACAGCCTCGGCAACAGGCTTACCTACGCGAAAGTGCTTCTTCAGTGAAATGCACTTTTACGTAAGTATGCCCGGACGTTTGGGTTTTGGTCATTTGCTCAATCGAGCAAATGACTAGAACCCATATATATATATATATATATATATATATATATATATATATATATATATATATATATATATATATATATATATATATATATATATATATATATATATATATATATATATATATATATATATATATACATATATATATATATATATATATAGGGTTAGATACAGAAATATGTGCATACACATACATACACAAACACACACACACACACACACACACACACACACACACACACACACAGACACAGACATACACACACAAACATATGTAGACATCACCTGTGTTTATAAATCTATACATATAGACACATTTGTGCATGCACAAACATATATAAATATATATATATAAATATATATATATATATATATATATATACATATATATAGATATTAGATCTATATATATCTATATATCTATATCTATGCATCTATATCTGTGTATATATATATATATATATATATATATATATATATATATATATATATATATATACACCTATCTATATATATATATATATATATATATATCTATATATCAGATCTATAATAAATTATTGAACTACAGATTCAATGAACTCCAGTAAGCCTATCTTAACTATCTTAAAGGCATCCAGTAAGTGAATTGGCATTCTTACAAATTGATCACAGGCTTGCAGTCTGTTAAGGATGGAATTAGTATGTACATCATGTGATAGGGTGACACCCCATTCTGGATCAATTCTTCTGCCCCTTGGGTTGAGTAACTGTTGGAATAGATTGCAACTCTTCTATGTCCCAGCATTAGATCAAGTGGGTAATCATAAGTAGGAATGAATTGATAAAGTATTCTACTTTAGTACTTAATTGACTCCTTTATGTCCAATCAAGTGTATGTATTGCTGACTGTCTTTGTCTTTAGATCCAACAGTGAGAGAGATTGTAGGTCCCACCCCTAAATTTCAGTTCAAGAATATGAAAAACATGGATAAGATGTTATGTTATCCGGATAAAAATAAGAAAGTGCAGGTTGATAAGTATTATACTAGTCATGTGGTAAATGCAACCAATGTGTGTACATCAATTCAGAAGGTTTCTTTAAACATACTGATTTAGCGAATAATTTTGTCTTTAAGGTTAATGGCAATTGTAATTCTGAACACATAGTATACATGGCTGTGTGTCAGCTGTGTAGTGCATTTTACCTAGGTAAAATGGACAGAATGTTTAGGTTTCGAATAAGAGAACATATTTATGATATACAAAATAATATATTAACCAATGCTTTAGCAAAACATACTTCTCAGATGGGACCTTTACATACTTTTACATTTCTTATTATTGCTAAAAATGTACCAGGAATGAGAATGGGTGATGTAAGAAACAGGACAAAAGCAATGAAGACAAAGTGGATCATTAAGTTGAGAGCTAATATGGGCAAGGGCCTTAATGATGTTGTACCTGTTCAACCTTTACTTAAAATGTGAAGACTTAGAAAATGAAGGCACAGGGGAATAGATAAATAAATGTGTTTATATGTATTTTTACAGGCAGGTTTATGCTCTATTTTGTGAATAATTTTGTATACATCTTTTATACTTTTTATTTTATGTGTATGTATGTAGTAGAAATATCTTATTTAATTTTATTCTACTCATTTATTTAGATGTAGTTACGCCGTATGTCTTTAAGAATTCATGTCTTATTATTTAATTATTCAATTAATCACATGACAGGTTTTTAGTATAAAAAATGAGGTTTTTAATTGTTGTAAATGTCTAATGAAGCAGTAGTAACACAAACTCAAAGTAAAAAACTATTTAAAAACACAAAATGCAAGGAAACAGCTTAGAAGAAATCTGCACGTTTGAGTAGTGGGTTGTCCTTCCATAGCTCATTGTCTAATTATGTAATTAAGTATTTTTTGCATTTAAACTACATTTTGAGCATGTTTTTTTGTCAGATGAAGGTTGAGCAAGTGGCTTGACCGAAAGCGCTTACAGTTATTGTAATGAAGCAGTAGTGATTATTGTGAAAGCGCTCACTTTCGAATAAAACTGTTGGTTTGTCTGCTATTTGCATTGTCTCACCTATTTTTGCTACAGTATGATAAAGTATTCTACTTTAGTACTTAATTGACTCCTTTATATCCAATCAAGTGTATGTATTGCTGCCTGTCTTTGGCTATTTTTGTTTACTATCTTAAATAGTCTATCCCAGGGATTCAATAAACTCTGTGTAGGCTTAGCATGAAGCCTGCACAGAGTTTACATGTTTGTGTGATGAGCAGCAGTGCTAATCACATATGCATGCCGCACATTACTCTTACATGGATACAAGGATGGTTTCATAGCCCAAAACAGTGTTGCTGGTCATGAAACCATTTAAAGGAGCACAAACTCATTCAGACATGTTTACCAATGGGAAAATTAGTTATGTGAGATTACACAGACAGCCACAATGACTACAAGGGTTTAATTGAATGCAAGAAATGCATTAGTACCACATAATAGGAAAGTGTACTCATTGCAAAGTACAGGACAAACATGTTTTTGCCATACTGAAATACAGGCTTGGGGTGATGATCATCAAGGGTAGCTAGACTGCATTATAAAGACAGTAGTCTGGGGAAGTGTGTGTATTAAAAAGAGCCACAGACAGGAATGATAGGAATGAAGAATAGGTAGGACAACAAGTGAAGTATGGTAATGTACACCAGATAAGGGCATGTTAATGTACATAAAGTCCAAAGATAAGACAGCTGTAGCATGAACAGTAATCACATATGTACATAATATAGTACATACTGCTGACTAAACCTCCTGTGTGGGTACAGTCATATCATCACACACTTATTTGTATATTACAGAATGTGACTCTCAGACAAAGTCACATATCAGTGGAGATGACTGTGATATAAACAACCTGACAAAATCAGTTGAGAGGACATGTAACAAGGACAGCATATACAACAGGGGGTATGTGCATATTGTGAAGATGTGGCAAAAGAGTTGCTTGAATAGGAATGTAATTTCAGCATAGTTCTCAACAAATTGGGATATATAGCAACAGGCTCATGGACAACAGTAGACAGAAACATGCACAATCATAGACAATATCAGGATAATACCACCATTAATCTGTGCCAGTGACATAAAATATGTGATTGAGAGTTATTATCATGTTCTGCATGCACACATTTGTACCACCATAATGATGTTTCAGTAATCTATAAGGGAAATCAAGTATATCTTCCCCAATAATGATCACTTTTGGGAGGTGTTAAGATGGACAGTGTTATAATACTTGTATTTTAAATTAGGAGCAATCTTGGCTAACTGAGAGATTTGCATGACACATATATACCACAATCCACACTTGCTTGAATGCAACCCACGCCATCAGTGTTGTCAATGACCAGTGTATTTACCGGTTGCATCATAGCAAGATGTATCACACATGCATCTTGTAGAACACCTTGAAGTAAAGTCTGCACTCTCAACTCCTAATGGTTAAGCATCACAAAGAATACTTGTGTGTGAACAAAAAGATATGGGGAAGCACACTGTGGCAAATGTGACACACTTGAGTAAATCATTCCTGGAAGATGAGTGGTGAGGTACATGCAAAAGGGTACATTGGACTCAATCTCAATTATTGGTTTGAAGAGGGCTGAGACTAATGGGACTCTAATGTCCTTTAATGTGGATGGCCTGCCCATAGTCAAAATATGTGCCACATACAAGGGATTTGTCACCACTGTGGTTGCAAGCTGGTGGAAGTTCTGCTTACTATCTACCTGAGTACCCAAGTCACATATCACCAGGTCTCCTCATAGCAGTGTGCTGTCTGTATAGTAATAAGCTTGGGTATTTGCTTTCAAAAGGAATTAATCATGCTTTTTATTCATATAATGTGTCTCCATGGCTCTGGCAACAATCATTTTTGTGTATTAATACTTTCTGCAGTATATCAATACTGTTCTTGGATTCAATAATTGTCCACAATTTGCAGTCATCCACAAAGGTGGCTAGACAAATATGTCTAAAATTGTCTTGACTTCTGAGACTTTAGTACTTAACAGGAGAGGGTCTAGTACAAATTACTGAGGTATGGACCTGGTCACTGAACTCTACATAGTGGTGACTTCAAACCCTTTGACATTATGTGTCCTGTGTGTGATATATTTGTCTAAACACTTGGTGATATAAGTGTTTATGGCCACTTGAGACAGTTCTCTGTAATACCTGACTGTGTATTTGTGTCAAATGCCTTGGCCAGATCAAGTTATTCAGGATAAAACTTTTTTTCTCATGCATACCCTTGTTGACCTTCTTGAAGATGTCAACAAGATTTAACAGACACAACATAGCCTTAAAAAATCAAACATGGGTTTGGTACACAGTCATGATATTACCTGTGTCATTTTTGATAGGTTTCATGATGAGTCTGCCTCACAGATGAGGGGAGTCAGGATTGTGGGTCTAAATGTTCTTGCATCAGGTGATGGTTCCCCTTGTTCAGACAGATGACTGTTGCTGTACACCCTTCTGCAAGAACATAGTCAGTCTGGAGGCTTTGTTTAAGTAGACATTAAACTGTGTCTGCTAGGTCAAGTTGTAAGTCACATTATAGGCAACCTGAGATGTTGTCAGGGACCATTGATACTGTGTTTTTATCCTTATAGAGTGCACAGATTATCTGCTCTCCTGAGAGGATAAACTGAGTAATGTTTGCATGTATACTTTGACTGATGGCCAGTGACGACAGAGGGGTGAAGTGTGAGGCAAACTGTTAGCTAGCAGAGTGTCTATTTTCTCCAGCTGAGTATAGCTGTTGGTATTAACAAACAGCTCTGCTCTTACTTGTGTATTCTTCTTAACATTTCACACTTATTTGAATAGATGATTTGTGATAACACCTCCACATACACCCTTGGTTAAGCATCACATGCCACACAGTGGTATTGTTCACATAGTCATATAACTCTACCAATGTCATGTAATTACATCAATTGCACAACATAAGTCTATATGTTTTTCATTGGTAAGCTGTGTTTCAGCAACCTGATAACATATAAGACCGCATTACAAATAAGTTGGTTGTGGCTCATGTAGAACATTTACTGACACAAATGCAGATAGTCAAACAATGGTGCTGGTAACCACCTCAATATCCCTTGGTAACAGCAACACAATTGTGCAGAGAATGAAATCCACAAGGTTGCAGTTGAGTCAAAACATTGATATTTTTGTGTATATCAAAGCATTACAACATGTGGAAGAAAAAAATTATGTGCCCATGTAATGACTATGAATTTATATTGATGGATGTCATAGAGCATTCAATGATGGTAGATATACACATGCAGACCTAAAGTGTCACTGTGACAGTTGAATGAGAACTGTGCAGAATGTTTATCTGATCCACTACAAAAACACATGCCTTAGTATGCCAGCAATATATATAGTATCATCCCATGTCAACAGTTTTCAGGAGGCATATTACTATAGCTGTTATGGAAGGAACATGTATTGAAATGGCAGCAGTGGCCATCAGTGCATTTTCTCACATCACAACTTGTAATACCGTCTTCTAGGCCCAACATATCACCTCAATGACAACAGAATTGGCATCTGAAATCTTCATAGGTTCAGAGGTCATTACAAAAGGTAACAGCCAACACCACATAAAATCCTAGATATTATTATACCACTTAAACCAAATTCTCTATTTGTATATGCTGGAAGATGGTAAGGCTGTGTGTGTGTGTATGTATTTGATTGCTTTCCATACTGCCTCTCTTCATATGTGCACCACCTCATGACAGAATTAGCAATCAAACATCCAGTGGTCTGGAGATGACTTGCAGAGGTTCATGGAAGAACTTTGTTTCATGATGACTGTATGCTCCTTTGACATGAGGATATCCTCCACTCCTGTGCAGGAGGGATGTCATATGGACAGAGGGAAAAAAGGGGATGTTGGAAGCATGGAGCTACATTAAAGGTTCTCATAAGTTGTAGTGAAATGAAAAGTGATTCAAACTATCATACAATGACTGTAATGTACCACTAATCACGCAAACAGCAGTTGACTGGGTCTGATTTGAACATTGCGCCAAAGTAGGCATGGCAGCTGAATTCTGCAGAATGTAACAGTAGCACCACCACATATGTTTAACTTTAAGACTGTTATGTTGCACTTTAGGGAGTATGTTAGCATCGGTGCATGCTGAGAAGAGCATATAGGAGGCATGTCTGACATGGATGTGGATTCACATCTGAGAATAAAAATTGTCTAATAAGTTTTATTTGAATATATACACAGTCATGTTGCCTGCTGTCAGACTAGAACTCATAAATATCTAGTTGTAGAAATGGGTGAACACAGTACTTAATTTTACTGCCACAGCACAAGCTTGATTTGAATAATGTCAGAGTGCCCTTCATGCAGGATGACATCATCAGTGTATGTTACAAAAAGATGTTCAGAGGAGTGTCTGACATAGCTGTGGCCTCACATGCCATTTTAAAATTATCACCATACTGATTTTTGAATGAACACATACACACCAGTTGACAGCAGTGAGACTAGAACCCCTACTTAACTATTTATAGAACACAGTACTTACATGCAAGTTCCACAGTATATATCTGGCTATTATAATGTCAGACAACACTTTATAGCCGATGACATCAGCAGTGTCTGGTCAGAAGAAGACTGTTGTAGGAGTGTCTCACATGCTGTTCTAAAATGGCCTCTTGAATGTAAATTAACTAAACACAAACACACACACACACTCACAGGTTGAGCATAGTAAGACTAGAACCTTTCCCTAAATATCTAGGGAACACAGAACTTAACACAAGTACCACAGCACAACTCAGGCTGTTACAGTGTTAGAAATACTTTACAGCTGATGATATTAGCAGTGTCTGCTAAGAAGGAGGTAGTAGGAGTGTCTCACATGCTGTTCTAAAATGTCACTTGCATGTGAACTAATTGAACACAAATGCATGCACACATACACAAGCTGACTGCAGTGAGACTAGAACTCCAATCTAACTTCAGAACACAGTACTTAATGCAAATACCACAGCACAAGTCTGGCTGTTGCAGTGTTGGAAAACACTTTATAGCTGATGACATCAGCAGTGGTATGTTTATGAGAATATGTTGGGAGGCATATATGAAATGGTTGTGTAGGCATGTACAACAGTCAAAATATTTATTTGGCATGGGACTGAAGTGATGACAGTAGGATACAGACTCATGCTGTTCTGACTACACACACACACAGCTACCAGCAGACTGGAGTGAGATTAGAAACTCTACCTAACTGGTTATAGAAGCAAGAGAACTCGGTACTTAATGCAAGTGCAACAGAACAAGTCTGACTTTTACATCACTGATGGACAATTGATAGTGGGTGACATCATCATTGTATGTATGGGAGAAGATTTTTGGAGGGCTACATGAAATGGCTATGCAGGCATGTATGACTATCAAAATATTTGTTATGCATGGTTCTGGAATGCTGACAGTAGAATACAGACTCATGGTCTTTGGACTCGATACACACACCAGTTAATTACAATGAAATTAGAATTCCCTACCTAAATAGTTGCACAAGTTAGATAACTCAGTACTTAATCACCATAGCACAAGTCTGACTTTTACACTGCTGATGGACAATTTATAGTGGACAAAATCATCATTGTTTGTTTAGATGAAGATGTTGGGAAGCTTGTATGAAATAACTGTGTAGGCAGATGTTGTTGTGTTTTTCAGCTTTTCCCAGTTAGGGGTCGCCACAGCTGAACTCCGGTCCGCTAATGATTGGCAGAAGATTTTTATGTGCCGAGTTGCCGGCTCTGACCCATAACCTTCAACGAAGGTACACCCATTCACGCATGTCGCCATGCAGAAGACGCTCTAGCTGAGAATCGAACAGGAAAATGTGTTACTGTGAGGCAACAACGCTACACAAGTGTATAAATATTTGATCTTCATGGGACTGGATTTATGACTGTAGGCTACAGACTCATGTCCTTCTGACTATGCACCACACTTACACATACATCGAGACATATTCATAATGTGGCTGTTGTGGAAAGTTAACCCACATGTATGTTCCCATTCACAGAACACAGTAGTTAATAATTGCACCAAACTTGAAATATACTTTTTTCCTTGCTATTGTCTTTATAGTCGATGTCATCATCATTGTATGATGTGGGCAACATATCCTGTTATGACAGTGGTGTACAAACTGTGGATTTTGTATTTTCTGTGGTTTTTCCAATGTGCAGGTATACTTTAGAAGACAGCTTCTCAAACTAGACACAAAATTCTGTCAGGAATGTATGTAGTGGAACTGAACCATATGCAGCTGTTTCCCAATATGTTATGTACACACAGACACATGCATGTTTTGTGATCAGCATACATGTAACTGTGTGTATCTGAGATCATATTCGTGATGAATTGATGTCCACATTAATATATGCATAAGGCAATCTGAATGTCTATTGTCAGTATGAAGCATAAGATGATATTACAATGCAGTTGTGCTATGTAGTTCTGTAGTGTAGTTGACATTTGGGGAATAGTACTAAAATATTAATTTTAAGTGCATGAGTGGCAGGCACACATGAGACTGAGTAAATATGTGTTCTGTCAGTAACAAGTGCCGTCCTTTGGTTGTAGTTTTGAATGGATTATTATGGGATGAAGAGTAACTGTGCAGTAAACATACTAATTCATGCCAATCAGCTAATTCTATAGCACACAGCCGAGCAGCTGGTTTGTTTGATTAATAGCAAAGTGTTTTAGCATGTGAAATTTACATCTCATGACTACTTCTTGAACTTGAAAACTGCTTATGCATATTAGTGTGGTAGAAATAGTTGAGAGATACTATGATGTTCATTGTGTAGTTTATATTGCAAATGTTACGTCGGAAATTTTATGACATAAAGGACTATTAGTACTGCTTTCCCCATTTGCACAGAGATAAGTGATGAGCAAACATGGGTCTCTGCTTCACTGAGAAAATAATAATAGTTCTAGTTGGTTTGCCTTCCTCCATGTAAACATGCTAAGAGAAGATGCACTGGAGTCAGCACTTTGCTGAGTGTAAGAAAAACTCCTGCTGCCTAACTGTTTCTGTGGCAGCAGGTGTAACAGCTATGATTTTTGTTTATTTTTTATCACAAATGATACAAAATCAAAATCCAGATCAGTCTATTTTTTACATGTGTATTCATGATGGCATTAAATAATTAAATGTGATAATTTTTGCAAATGTGAGAGGGGATGACTACAGTAAGTACAGTATTAAGATGGATGCCACTCAACTGAATTATGTCAACAGTACACATATGGATTGGCATTTTTATACATTCATCAGTCTAAATAAATATGGAAGGAAATATTTAATATTAGTGCCATTACTCTGCTTTAACTGTGTGTTTCTTTAGCACAGTGGATGTATGCAGCTTTACACTGCATGAAGAGCTATTCACAGTCACTCTCCACTGGTGCATGATGCCAAATTCTGCACAAATGCAGAAGACAAAAATTGAAGGCCTTTATTAGGGATTTATTATTCATCTGTGTGGTGTGAGATTCTATTTTTTTACCAGATTATAGGTTCATATGTTCATAGGTAGGTACTAGGCTATCTGCCTGAAGGCATTTATAAGCCTAGCCAGAATGTGTTGGCTTTCGCTGCCCCCTTAGATTAGTTCCCTGTGCCTCTGTCCAGTAGAGCCACTGAAGTGATCCCCAAGGTAAACTTTCTGTTTCCCATCCACTCGTCAAGGTTTCTTTTGAAGAGTGTTAGCAAGGAGCTCTGCCTAATGTAGATTGGGATCTTGTTCCAAAGTATGGGAAGTCTCTGGGACAGGAATCTATCCCTCCAACACGTCCTATTTATTGTTGTGGTGAGGTTTAGATCCCTAGAGCATGTGGCTCAAGGAGATATGGTTTTCTTTAGGTGGAGCATGTCCATCAATTCTGGGTTGGACATGGCCTTGTATGTCGGGCTGAGATCATCTCTGAGTAGGCGGTATGCAACTGAGTACAGCTGGAGTTTCTTCAGTCGAGCTGCATAGAGCATCTGTTTGAGGCCAGTGATCCTCTTGATGAGGTATTTCTGTGGTCTTTCCAGCTGTTGCAGGTGTCTTGTAAGGTACATCCCAAATGGGGCGTTGTACTCTATGATGGGTCTGATGAGTGATGAGTAGAGGGGCACAATGACCTCTTTTGATCTGGATAGGAACCCTTTTTTGATTAGGTGGGCCACGTAGAAGGATTTTCTAACCACTTTGGCAATGTGAATATCAAAGGTGAGATTACTATCTACTTGGCTTCCCAGATCCCATATTACATCTTCCGTATTTAGGGGACTACCACCTATGTGGTAGTTTGTGGGTACTTTGTTTTTTCCAAAGGGGATGACTATGCACTTTTTGGCATTTAGTTTGAGGCCATGATTTTGACACCAGGTATCCATCTCAGTGAGACCCTTTTGGAGGATGCCTGTGTCAGCCGGAGCATCAATTATATACCCTAGTTTGCAGTCATCTGCAAATTTGGTCAGCCATAGTCCTCCTGTGCTTACCTGTACCTCTGAGAAGTATATGCCAAACAGGAGGGGTCCTAGGACTGAGCCCTGGGGAATGCCACTTGTAACTAATTTAGAGTCGGACCTAGCTCTTGCAACTCTCACCATGTGGATTCTGTCTGTGAGCCAGTTGGCATCCTATCTTGTGATGGAGTTTATGTTCAAGCTGGTGAGCTTGTCTATAATACCAGAATGGGGAATGGTGTCAAAGGCCTTAGCAAGGTCTACGTAGGCTATGTGTACCATGTTTCCCTTGTCTATAGCCTTGGTAACTGTCTCAAAGAAGTCCAGCACATTTAGGAGGCATGATCTGCCCTTAACAAAGCCGAACTGGGTAGGGTCCAGTGTTTGTAGGTTCCCAATATCTCTGTTAATGAGTTTCATGATGATGCTCTCCATAGCCTTGCAGACCAAGCTAGTCAGGCTTATAGGGTGATAGTTCCTGGGGTCTGTTGTGGCTCCACCTTTGTGGACAGAATAACCATTGCTGTGCACCACTCTATGGGTATGTAGCCTGTGGAGAGGCTGAGTTTGAACAGTGTGTTTAGGTGAGGCACTAGTTTGTCTTTGAGCTTGTGTAGGATGCAGCCTGGGACATGCCCGGTCCCATTAATGCTGTGTTTTTGGCTTTGGAGAGGGCTGTTTTAACCTGAGTGTCTGTGATTTCAGGGACTCTGCATTCTTCTGGTATGGTTATGGGCCCTTTTGGGGGTGAGAGGAAGGTGAAATTTGTGCTGAACCTGTCTGCCAGGATGTTGGTGATATCGGTCGGCTCAGTGTATTTTGTGCCATTCTGCACTAACTCCAAGCAGATCTGAGCATTGTAACTTAGATTCTTGACATAGCTAAAGAATGCCTTGTGGTTATCTTTGGAGTCCTTGACAATTTTTCTTTCAAAGCTTACCTTGGATGATTTTATGAGGGATCGTAGTTTCTTGCTGATACTGATCAGGGATGTCTTCCCTTCTTGGGATTTTACTCTTTTCTGTACTAGTTTCCTCCTTCTATTGTATAGCTTGTTTATGGCAGGAGTCCACCAGACTGGTTTCCTTTTCTTGGAGGAGTGAGTCTTGGTTTTGCTTGGGATGGCAGGATCCATGCATTCTTGTTGGTGCCCATAGAATGCATTAGTAAAGGATTTTGCAGCTTGTACAGCATTATCCTTCAGCATGGGGGCTTTGAAACTTTCCACCTTGGTCTTAAGTAACGTGAAGTTTGCTTTTGAAAAGTTTTTCATGGTGGTTTTCATGTTCAAGGGTGGGGGCAGAATGTGGCTATCCAAAGTGTGAAAATGTGGTAGACACGAAAGTGGTGAAATTGGGAGTAAGCATGGGGGAAAAATAAAGAGGAAGCATGATAGGAATTTGCAGGAGAGAATTAGGAAAGAACCATAGCTATCCACTTCTTAAACAGTATAAAATTAACTTATATAGAATATTGGCTGAATTTGGAATCAAATGTGTTGAGAAGACATGTGCACAGTGGAAAACTATGTAGGGTTGATATTTTTTGTGGGACAGGTGCTAATTTTTCTAAATTCCATTTCAGTAAAAGAGGAACACCAGGTAACAGATGTAGGTATGTCATGGTCAGGTAAGATGTGTAGGTGATGAAGCAGGTGCAGTCATACAGGACAAACAAGACAGAGACAGTGACAGTGAGGGACACAAAAGGATGGGTGACACCATGACTTGGGATAGGGTGGGACATCAGAGGTCCATGCCCTTCAAGCCTGGGAAAAGTGAGAATCTTGTCCTTACCATCAGAGCTGTCATCACTGTCCTTTTCCTCAACTTACTGAGGGAGTGTTTGTTGTTTTATTTTTTTTCCCAGAATTCCAGCAAGCATCTTCTCCATCTGGCGGAGGGATGCATCAATAATACTTTCAACGACCTCAGGCGTCATGTCTGGCATCTACTGGCAGGTGACAAAATCTTCTCCTCCACCAGTACTCCCAGAGGGTACCACTGCAGCAGCTGCCAGGTAATGCCTCTTGATGTTGAGGGCCCAGGTAGTGCAGAGGCTGCAGAGGCAGCACTGCCAGGTTGTGTCCCAGATGTGCTGGGCTTTGGTGCAGCAGCCAGTGTAGGGGTGTCAAGTGGAACTGTACTGGTTGGCTTACGTCCCTGTGCTGGAAATCATTTTGTCACTTGTCAGAAACTGATGACATCAGAATGTTGTGTGCACATGTATAAAAATAAAACAGAGAGATAAGGGTTGGACTAAGAAACAGAAAAAAAGAAAAATGTAAGCAGAACTATCATATATGACATAGAGTAAATTAATACAATATGAATATATATGTCATTTTATTTTTACATTAAACATACTTTTTAGAAACTAGAAATTAGGACTGGTAATTGTTTCAAGTAATCCTTAAAATATGCATATATCACACATATTCCTGCTTGTACCTTTTCAGATTATTGAAGTGGTTCCTGCATTGCTCTCCAGTGTGTGGAATGCCAGTGTCATTGGAGACAGTCTTGACAAGACTATTTTAAGTCTCTGATTTATACTAAGACCTGGTATATTCTCCCTGCATTACCCTACGGCTGTAACACTTTACAAGGAGTAAAATGAATATTCTGGACTCCTCTACACCCCATCTCTGTGCCCTAAATTGGGCACCTTCCTTTCTCACTGTTGCCATGTCTGCACAGATCATACAGCAACAGTTAATGTGTTTTCCCACCAATTCATGATATAGCATTTAAAGGTCAGTGCACAAACTTGCACAACCATGCCAACCACATTTGCATGACGTTAAGCAGAGAGCAACAATGCCAAAAAGGGTGGAAGGCAATTTATGAATTAGGAAGGTAAGGTTGTTGATATTAGTTTATGGGTTGGATTCTGATGTACCTGTTAATTAGTTAACTTTGCAGACATGTATTGGGTTGTATACATTTTATAACCTGGCATGTTTTGGTGGTTTTACACACTGATAAAAGTAATTTGTACAATGTGGGATTCAAACCTATGTAAAATAGACAATACATAAACATAATTTCTACATATGTGGTTTTACCTCCTTGCTACAGGGGAAGTATTTGTGAGATATGCTTATTAATTATATAGACACATTTAAAAGTGAGTGGTTAACCATGTATGTGTGTAACCTGACAATATCCTGGTTTATATATTATTTTGTATATGACTATCACTGGTATGAAGTTCATCCCAGGGCAGAAAAGATAAGTTGTAAGTACAGAAACATAATTGTCAGTATATCCTCAATCACACATATAAATCATATGATAGCCACTGCTAAACATATTCATTTTTTACTTGTATTTGTATTGTTCATTTAAATATATATTACAGTGAAACAGCATTATACAAGTTGGAGCTTGCTGGTTTACAGCCCTGGCTCACCTGTATTGGGACCATGCACTTACACCCATTGCTATGTGGAAGGCTGGGCAACAGGTATATTTATTACACTTATTACTGTGTATGAGTGCTGACCACCAGGCAATGTCACTTAGCTTGTTTGCATGATGGAAGACCACACATATTACAATGTATCTTTTTAGGAAATGACAAAACTGCAGGTGTTGCGGAAGCATACTAACTGCCGCACAATACTACGCAATGTTTCTTTTTGGAAACTGACAATATCTGCTTACTGTCTGCAGGTGTTGTGGAAGCATGCTGACAACAGCACAATGCCTCTTAGTCTGTTCAATGGACGGCATAAGATGTAACAATGTATCTTGTCTGAAATTGACAATGTCTGTTTGTTGTCTAGGACATTATGCCATGTTTGAACGGAGGTGAGTAACACGCAAATGAAACAGACAAAACTCAGCATGCATTATTCTTGCAAAAAGTGTTTATTTTTCATCATTAAAATATAAATAAAGGACTTGCACCATGATATATACATCCTATGTGCTATGTGCTTCATTGTGTTTACTAGGTGTTCTACACTCACACTTGATTCAAAGGTGTAATTTATCCTGTCCTTATCATATCAACAACTTCCATTAATTTTAGTTTATTTGTACATTTAACTGTATTTATGCTACGCTGTGCATCATGCAAATATTAATATTTAAAAAACATCAAAAACAGGAAACATAAACATTACAAAATACATATTAACAAACCTGACATATTTTTACACAACTCTGGATTTGAATTATCATACTAATGAACCTACCAAACACACTCGGTATTTCTTATCTCTCTTTGCCACAGAAACAGCTTTGCAGCAGGAAGCCAAATCATTGTGCATTCAAGCAAGTCCCATTTCCTTCACTTTATCAACAAGACATATACACATGTACACTCTCATTTGTTTGTACATGTGTTGCTTACAAATGTATTGCAATGAGTGATCATACAACCAGTTATGAGTATTGCTTGCACCAATGCAATTCTGTTTTCTCTTTGTATAGTGTTCATTTTTCTCTTATCTGTGCTGTACTCTCAGACATGCAATCTATAGGGCATTTTGTATCATTGTCCTTTAAATGTATAATAAAATGACATGACAGTGAAAAGTAGTTTTCAGCAAAGGCAAGATAGTTTGGCTATTAGTGAAAAAAATTGAGGACTGTGTGCTGCTTTCCTCCATTTAAAAGCTTGCTCCAGTTACTTTTTTACTTTGTAAGTGTATCCAGGGTGATACACCCAATGCAGGTAAGGTAGTTTGAATTGCTGCTTTGTCTTCCTTCTCCCTCACTCTAATCATTTACAGTTGCAATTCAATAGCAACTAACACTGAGGTAGTGCCTACACTATGTATATACTGGCTGCAGAAAGTCAGAAATTTGGGATTTAGCAATTCTAATGAGTTCACACTTCATTTGCATCTTAACCATGTTCAGAGGCCTGCATCTACACTATAAAAAGGTAACCATGTAGCTATGGAACTTGAAGGTGAGGAGACTTGTGTATTTGGAGAACACAGAAGATTGCTATTCCTTTCGATTTATCTGCAGAGAGGACCTCTGATCTTGTTAAGACGTGATTATATTTTTCTAATACGTTCTACATTTGTTAATATGTTTCAAAGTTTTTTTTTTATATACATGCATTTGAAAATGAAACTTTTATCTGTATGTACTTCTTATAGTTCATAGTTGGCACAGACATTTTGGGCAGGCATTTTCATTCTCAAACAGACAGCCTCTTAACTTTCATCACAAGAGTTATTGTTAAAACTGGTTATCTTACAGTTTTGTTATGTTATTTCAGGTAAATGTAATGTACTATATTACCAATGACACAGGCGTGTTTTGCTTCTAAGATGGCCAGTAGCTGACTGGCAATCATATAAAAATTACTTTTCTGTTGAAAATGTGCAAACATTTTGTGAGAATTTTTTTGAAAGTATATATATATATATATATATATATATATATATATATATATATATATATATAAAACAATTGAATTATGTGGTAGTCCATGGTTTGTACAAACTTATCATTTGCCTGTTTTTTGGGGGATATAGGAGCCAAGTACCATTTGTGTGCTACCACAACAAAATTTGTGTTTAAAGAGGTTTGCTCTTGAAATTGTGTAGTCAAGCTGTTATTTCCATGATAATTACTAAAGTGGTATTCCTTTTTCTGGACCAAACTTTGGTTTGTGTGTGAGTGTGATATGGTACAACCAGTTTACCATCAAATTACCTGTTTAGAAGGGCATACCTGTTTTATAGCCTTTAGAAAGCTGCTCTATTAAGGCCAGAGCACGGGGAAATGAACAGTCATTCCTTTGTTTCCACTAGCTATATCAGCAATATCGATAAGTATTCAATTTTATTATTTCCCAACACAGTTTGGTATATGCTATAACATAACACTATAATTAGTCTTTTCTAACCATAATATCTGTAGGTTGCTACTGTATGTATAGATGTTTTTCATACTGTAATCCCTATACTGTTAGCCTCACTATCTTTTTTCTGTCTTCTCCACATGTACTAGCTTTGTGTTCCTGCTGTCCCTGCACTAACCTACCTGAAGTGCCCTGCTTGGATGCCAAAGACTCATACTCCTGAATTATCTGCTTTCTGAGACTCAATTTCCCTGAAATGAAAACAGTGAAAGTATGTCCTGTAATGGTCCTTTTCCTTACCATTGCTATATATATTAGACTTCCACTGTCTGAATAAGCAACCTTCCCTTCCAGGTTAGCCAGCAGCCACATCCCTCCCTTTTTAGCAGTAACTTAATCCTTAAGTTCCCCTAGTTTCTTCTTACCCCTAGCCCCTTGTCTCCCCACCCTCATAACTCCTAACCAGGATTTCTTCCTCTATTTTTCTATAGCCTGATATCCCCCTTCGGGGATCATTTTTCTGTATCTCTACAGCTGCCATTAAGTGTACGGCCACCAGGTGGCACTATTCTCTTAGATTTCTGCCGTATTTACCCTTCTCCTCTCATACCTGCTTCTATTGGTGTGCCCTGTCTTTTCCTGCTTACTAACCTCTCTCATTAATTAGTGTCCTCTCTAGATATTATTTCTATCTGCACTCCCTCTGTTATCCCTCATCAATCCCTGGAAGCCTTTATACTTTATCCCACACATCTACATAGCCTTCATACCTTACCCCACAACTCTACAAACCCATCTCCTAAATTCTCATTCTTACTGATTGTTTTTTTCTTGGCATTTCTTTTACTACCTGGCGCCCCATTTGCCCTGCGGGCTCACTCTGCTCCTCTACCCTACCCCCAATTCCCAACCCCTCCCAGTGGTCCTAGCCATATACTTCTGTAGCCACACCCCCTCCCATTCTCATGCTATCTCTTACCTCGACTACTTAACAGCCCTACCCCTAACAGCTACAATTCCTTAATTAAGCTAATTACCTTTCTTGTTCTACTCCATAACCTCTCCGCACCACATCCTGTATTGCTTATAGTTTACAACTGCTACAACCACCTTTATTTTACTTAATTGTACACTTCTTCCCTCAGCCTACTCAACCTCTTATAGCACTGTCTCCTTCTCCCACCTTTAGTTTTACTTACTACACTCCTTCCCTCAATATACTCTAACTCCTTATCTACATATCCTAATGGCCCCAATACACAAGTCTATATTCACAAACCTACTACTCTTAACTACAACTCTTGCTTCTCTTACAATACCATACACACTAACCTTCTTTGAACATTTTTCTCTTCCTGAACAACACCACCCCTACCAGCAAACTCTACTAATTTCTCGCATAAACTTCCTCAACCACAGTAACATAACCTCCACCTCTATCTATATATTACCAAAATACCAGAGCTACCCATGTTACTTACTTCCTTATCAAAAAACCCAAACAATTACTACAAAATCCTTAAATTTGTACAATATCCTCAACAACACTCCCTATTAGATGGTGATATTCATCCAAACCCTGGCCCCAATACTGATATTCCCAATAACCTACACAACCTAACATCTCCTGCTATCACTATTACCCACATACTGCACTCTTAAATGTGCACTCATTTGATATTCTCTGTATTACAGAGACATGGCTAAAGCCCTCAACTCTGGACCAGGAGATTACCCCTCCTGGATATAATATCCTGAGATGTGACCGTAAAACCAAAAAGGGTGGAGGTGTAGCCATCTTGTATAAATCTGAACTCCAAATTTCACCCTTCAATGTGCTCTTCCCCTCAGATACCAATTCAGAAACCCTTCCTGCCAAACTTCAAATCAACAACTCAAAATCTATCTATCTCATTTGCACATATCTCCTCCCTGGAAATAATATCAATACTCTTGAAAACGTAGTTACCTGTCTACCCACCTACCTCAGGAAACCATTGTATTAGGTGACTTTAATATAGACTGGGCTACCTGTAGTTCCCTTAATCCTACCAATCACATAAATCGTTATGTATTCTCACAAATTATAACCTCTCCAACAAGAATCCATAAGCCAAGCAGTAAGGAAACCACCCTAGACTGGATCCTTATCAATAGCCATCTTGATACTTATAAACCAGGTACCCTTCCTGATGATATCAGTGACCACATACTAACCTACATTATTAAACAAGGAATCCATAGCCCAATTACTAATAATTTTAAAACCTCCCACTCCAAAAAAATGTTTAATCCAGAGAGCTTCCTAAATGAACTGAAAGCATGTGCCTGGTCACCAATGTCTCATCTTCAACATGATGAAGCAGTGACCTACTTTAACACTAGATTCCTTCAAAACCTAGATTACCACACCTCCTACCGCTCTTCCTGAATAAGGACCAAAATTGCTCCCTGTCTCACAAAACAAACTAGGCAAAAGATCCTCCTCAGAAATAAAATTTGGGCCAAATGGAAAGTCTCCAAATGTCCATCAGATCACCTTTACTTTAAACAGTTAAGAAATGCCACCAAGAAAGATATTCTCAGAGACAAAAAAGACTATTACCTTCACCTCCAACAAACCCATCAACAAAATCCACAAAAGTTCTGGTCAGGCATAAACAAGCTTCTTCAGCCAGGGCACTCTAAAACTCCTGCCCCTTCAGGGTTTAACCATAATAACTCTAACCAGATTCCTGATGCCTTTAATAACTACTTTACTGAAGCCATTCAAACCCTAGCCAGTACTTTACCACCTAGTACCACTACCCCATTAAATACCACTAAGACTCCATCTCCAACCTTTCAGATACAACCTGTACCTACATCCCTCATTTGCAACCTCCTTCAAAAACTAAAACCGTGCACCCCCTCTGCTGACTGTCTTCCAGCAGAATACCTGCAAATTGCAGCAAAAGCCATTGCCTATCCCATCTCCATCCTTATAAATAGGACAATTTTAGAAAGCAAAATCCCTTCCATATGGAAAATATCCCACATCATCCCTCTACATAAAGGTGGGTCATCTACTGAGCTCTCCAACTTTTGGCCTATTGCCTTACGCTCTCCAATAGCTAAGATAATGGAAAATGCATACACAGACAACTACTTGACCACCTTCTCCAAAATAATCTACTTGTCAACTGCCAACATGGCTTTAGGCCATTCCATAGCACAACAACTGCCCTACTATCCTTTTCTGACTCCATAAAAAAAATCGTAACAATAACACTTTTTCCTATATCTGATGGAATTACAGGGGATGGCTAAATGTCAATCTCAGTGTCAGAGTTAACCTCTGCATCCCTGTCTGTGCCTGTGTTTGGCCACCATCAATATCAGAGTCTGCAGATACTCCGACATCAGGTGGTATGACTCCTACTCTTCCACTGTCAGGATCACCTGTGATAATAAGCAACAAACACAGGAAAGAAATTAATAGCTACACTACACAATTTAATATATGCTAACAAGCTAACACTGGTGCCAATATCACAGACTATACAGCAATACACACACAGTCCTGACACCCACCTCACACATACCAATAAATGTATATTTCTTTCAAATGCTCATCAGTACTGAAATACAAATGTTTGGCTTACCATGTGCAGATGAATGCACATTTGCTAGGAAGGGTGGTACTGGAAGAAGTTAAGCAAGTTGTAAGGACACCATCGTCGCAATAACAATTACATAGGGTGAACATGTTTTGCTGTTATATTCGTCACAAGCACATTCAAAGAACTACTCAACGGCTACATATAAAAACAATGAATTTATTGGTGAGCGCTTTCGTGGTGTTAACACACCACTTCTTCAGACCTAAAAAACAACTATACTAAACTCTGCTTAAATACCACTTAATCACAGACGCACCCAAATCTTTTCACGTGTCATCATTCCACTGTGTGCTAATTAAACTCACAGTGCCTAAAAACAGAGTTATACTCAATAATCATATATAAAAATAAACACAAAATAGAAAATAAAAACTAACAAATACATCCTAATTAGTACATATCCAATGTTCACCTTCTTTAAAAACATATAAAAATATAAAAAAGACATTGTGTTAGCATCATTGATATGCACTACAGTAAAAGACAAATATATCAAGGCAAAATTCCCTGTATAATTAATACTGACAGGCCTGCTATAAAATACAATATTGTGTTCATAATAGAAAGTTATTATCCTAAGAAATACATAGTCCAATACAGGAGCTCAAAACAGCAGGTTTACCTATGCATTGGTCTGGACATCAATATGGGTTTGAGGGGTACCTTTTCATTCAACTGTTTTGCTGTTATATGTTCATTAACAGTACATTTAACTAAAACTTGGATGGCATGTCCACCCCAAGCCCATGTGTAATGAACCAGAATGTGTTGTTAACTGTATCAATCTATAACTAGTACCCACAAAAATATTTTAAACCAACTTAGCTATTGCTTTTGATAATTTACTATACATGAAATATTAAAAAAATGACATATGTAAGCCTATCTGGAAGCTCCATACGTCTCAATCTCTTAGATCAAGAAATCTGGACAAAGTCATAAATAACGGAGGGACAAAGGCCCAAAATAAGGACAATTTTTAAACATTACCCTTAGAAATTTAGGAAATTGATAGAATAACAGATTCTGCATTAACATAAATTTTCTGAAGGGTATGAAGTCTGTCACTCAAATGTCTGTCATTATTTTTGGACTTCATTCCTCAGTGAATTGCCAATGGTTTTTCAGAAAAACCACAATTTTATCAGAAACAGACCAAAATATGAGGCAAAAATCTGGAGATCATGTGAAAATCTGGACAGTTGAGAGGTGTGGGAAACTCCTCCTGAGACATACTTGTCTTCCCTGAAACAGCAGCACCAACATCAATCACATGATATTGTACACTTTCCACTGAGCTCTCTGGATCCTTGACAGTGGACAGGAGCTCATTGTTTGAATCAGCCATCCCCCCCGGTTGCCAGATGTCTATGGGCCACTGCAGCAACTCTCCTCTGAGACAATGAAATCATATCAGTGGCCCTGTGATGCACCTGATCATATGTCCTGCTGCAACTCCAACAGCATTGGTGCCATTTGCCATCTGGTTCCAAATTTGCATTCTTTCAGAAATATCTCTACATCCTCTCTCAAGCAGAAAGGCACCATGTTGATAAAAGGCTTCTAGAATCCCATCATTCTCTCAGTCACAGAGGTGGAGTTTGCAGGGATTGGTATCCTTCTGTTCCATAGTCTTAGCTGACATAAAACACAAAAGAAGGATATTCCACATAAAAATCACATAAATAAAACTTCTGTTTTAATATAACACATATTATTAGTTGTTCAATATTACCACTGAAGAAACAAACTTCAGTTATTTAAATAAAACTTCAGTTATTTAAATAAAATTACCTCTCCCAACCTGTCTAGGTCACTGGCTGCTGTGGCTCCTGCATTACGGGCCTGCTCTGTTCTAAACTCTAGCTCTACTGACTCCTGCCCTAAGCTACTGCTATCTGGTGTCTGGCAAACCTGGCCTTTCCTACAGTCAAACACAGGCTACACCGCCTGCTTCTCATCATACTATTCAACTGGGAATAGAAATTCTAAACTCTAGCTCTACTGACTCCTGCCCTAAGCTACTGCTATCTGGTGTCTGGCGAACCTGGCCTTTCCTACAGTCAAACACAGGCTACACCGCCTGCTTCTCATCATACTATTCAACTGGGAATAGAAATTCTAAACTCTAGCTCTACTGACTCCTGCCCTAAGCTACTGCTATCTGGTGTCTGGCGAACCTGGCCTTTCCTACAGTCAAACACAGGCTACACCGCCTGCTTCTCATCATACTATTCAACTGGGAATAGAAATTCTAAACTCTAGCTCTACTGACTCCTGCCCTAAGCTACTGCTATCTGGTGTCTGGCGAACCTGGCCTTTCCTACAGTCAAACACGGGCTACACCGCCTGCTTCTCATCATACTATTCAACTGGGAATAGAAAGTACGTCTGGAGTTGCAGTATTTTTGATTTTGTTTGGCTCCTATTAGGACTCCCTATAAGGGATTAAGGTTGCCTATGCTCCAGCCTCCAACAGCCAGCTACCTCTACATTTTTTACCCCCCCTTATTTTTTTCAGCATTCTCTCCTAATTCACTGCCTCTACTCTCCTTAAATTGTACACTCAGCCTCCTCTTTGCCCTAATTCAGTCACACCTGCTGTCCATATCTCTCTACCTGCTCTATACAGTAGGACACCCCTCTTTTCTAGTGACCTCCTTGCAGCTACTCTTGGCTCTAACCTAGCCCTTCTCTGGCTGTAATGTTTCTACATGCCCACATCCTCTGCGGTGTACTCTTCTCCTTACCTTACTGTTTATTTCTGTTCCTCCCTCTACTCCATACTCTTATCTTATCCTTATTTCCTCCCTTTCACTTCCATACCTACCTCACTCCTGCTTCCTTACTCTACATGCTTTACACTGACTCTATATAAACTTCTGCTATTTTAACCAGTGTTTCTGGTTTTGGTCTTACCCTTTCCTGCTAGACTCTCACCTTTCCTTTGCTACTTTCCTGCTATTTCTGATTGTCTCCTTTCTCATCCGACCTTCTGTGGTGTCCCATCTGTCCCCCTTCGGTCCACGCTTCCTCGCGTGTTGATTTTCTTTTCAACCTCTACTTTATCTCTCTCTTGTATCAAGTATCTTGCTACCCCTCCCCCTGACATTCTTCCCTGTTACTCCCCTGTCTTTCCTAGTTCCGCCCACCTTTTCCTGTATCTTGTTGCTCTGCTCCTGTCCCGCCCCACTCCCTGAAAAGTTTACTTATACCCCTTCCTGTACCTGCGCCACTTCTCTTACCTCTCCCAACCTGTCTAGGTCACTGGCTGCTGTGGCTCCTGCATTACGGGCCTGCTCTGGTAGTTTACCTAAACGGAGTTCCCGTTTTTTGTTTGCATTCAAGATTGCTGATTTCTTGCTGCCCTTGACCAGGGTATCATTTACTGTATTTGTTTGTACATTTTCCTGTTTTTTGCTGCCTATAACCTGTGCTTTTAATGCTATAATTGTGTCTGAGGAATACGTTACAAACATATTTGCTGATACGCCGTGTGTAGGTCTGACCTGAGGGAGTATTCACTAGCATATGTATCTCACTTTTGTTCTAATGTGTTTACGCTCAGTAATTTATTGTTAAGAGCTCAGTAATTTATTGTTAATATTCACTGTGTTTCACCTTACATGATGAAACAACCTCCTACTGTTCATGCATAGGGTTTGCAGAATGTTTTTGATGCTTTATATGCTATATATGACGGAACTACCTACTACTGTCGTGCATGAGGTTTTACTGAAGGTATTGATGCTTTTTGCTGCACCTCCTACTAGGTTGTAACTCCCCGATACCAGTGTTGTTTTTTTGCGCTACCTATTTTCACGTGTTCCCTTGCCTAAAGCTTATACTTTTTGTAATGCCTGGACTGCTTTCACCAAGCGCTGTTTTCACCTGCTGTACGTAGCTCCTCACTTAGACCTTCTTAGCTTGTTTATTTTTTAGACTTGTTTGCCTTTTAGGCTAGATTACTCGGCTCCCAGTACATTATACATTCTCCGCTATTTCACACTACGTCACTCTCGTGGAGCTCTCCCACGTGTTCAGCTGGTATTTACTTTACATTCAGCAACGCCTTAGGTAAGACCCAGCAAAGGCAGTCCTGGAAAAGGCATCGCTGCTTCTTTAATTGTATCATAGTCTTTGCAGTTAATCTGCCCATGACTGCGGACAGCTATTTAAATTAAAAGAAGAGTTAAACCCCTTATTGGCCGACAATGCGCACTACTGCATTCCGCGCTTTTTTGCTGTGGTAATCCCTAGGGTTGTCTTACTTCTCGACCCTCCCTCCCATAGTGACCTCTAAAATAATTTTTGAATTTCCCGTTTCAAGTCTGTACCTTTTATTTTTGCCCTCCAAATGCATTGACTAAGTATCACCTTATTTCTTTTTTGGTTTACACCCACATAGTGGCCTCTCTACCTGCCGTTTTTTTTTGTATAGTGTAACTCTAACTGGGATTTTAATATTCATGCCCTTGTTGTTGCCTGCCGCCCTTTTTAAAGCTACATTGCCTACTCCTCAGGCATATCTTGATTAACCTAGCTAATTTATCCCGCGTATACTTGTACCTAGTACCTGATGCTGTCTACTATCATTGTCTCTTAGTATGGATATACAGAATTGTTTTTAACTGTTTAACATTTGCCAGTCTGCTTCTAAGACAAGAGAACTAACATACCTGCTGTCCTAATGTGCTGTCTAGTTTCCTGTATTTAGATTGGTTAATATTTGCTACAATGATAACCATGTTATTTATTTACTGTTTTTATGCCATTTACTGAATATATATGCTAATTACTGTCCCTCTTTTTTCACTTTTCCTTACCCTGCCTCTCTTCTTTTTTCCCCAAAGTTCTAAACTCTAGCTCTACTGACTCCTGCCCTAAGCTACTGCTATCTGGTGTCTGGAGAACCTGGCTTTTCCTACAGTCAAACACAGGCTACACCGCCTGCTTCTCATCATACTATTCAACTGGGAATAGAAAGTACGTCTGGAGTTGCAGTATTTTTTATTTTGTTTGGCTCCTATTAGGACTCCCTATAAGGGATTAAGGTTGCCTATGCTCCAGCCTCCAACAGCCAGCTACCTCTAAATTTTTTACTCCCCCCCCCTTATTTTTTTCAGCATTCTCTCCTAATTCACTGCCTCTACTCTCCTTAAATTGTACACTCAGCCTCCTCTTTGCCCTACCTCAGTCACACCTGCTGTCCATATCTCTCTACCTGCACTATACAGTAGGACACCCCTCTTTTCTAGTGACCTCCTTGCAGCTACTCTTGGCTCTAACCTAGCCCTTCTCTGGCTGTAAAGTTTCTACATGCCCACATCCTCTGCGGTGTACTCTTCTCCTTACCTTACTGTTTATTTCTGTTCCTCCCTCTACTCCATACTCTTATCTTATCCTTATTTCCTCCCTTTCACTTCCATACCTACCTCACTCCTGCTTCCTTACTCTACATGCTTTACACTGACTCTATATAAACTTCTGCTATTATAACCAGTGTTTCTGGTTTTGGTCTTACCCTTTCCTGCTAGACTCTCACCTTTCCTTTGCTACTTTCCTGCTATTCCTGATTGTCACCTTTCTCATCCGACCTTCTGTGGTGTCCCATCTGTCCCCCTTCGGTCCACGCTTCCTCGCGTGTTGACTTTCTTTTCAACCTCTACTTTATCTCTATCTCGTATCAAGTATCTTGCTACCCCTCCCCCTGACATTCTTCCCTGTTACTCCCCTGTCTTTCCTAGTTCCGCCCACCTTTTCCTGTATCTTGTTGCTCTGCTCCTGTCCCGCCTCACTCCCTGAAAAGTTTACTTATACCCCTTCCTGTACCTGCGCCACTTCTCTTACCTCTCCCAACCTGTCTAGGTCACTGGCTGCTGTGGCTCCTGCATTACGGGCCTGCTCTGGTAGGTTACCTAAACGGAGTTCCCGTTTTTTGTTTGCATTCAAGATTGCTGATTTCTTGCTGCCCTTGACCAGGGTATCATTTACTGTATTTGTTTGTACATTTTCCTGTTTTTTGCTGCCTATAACCTGTGCTTTTAATGCTATAATTGTGTCTGAGGAATACGTTACAAACATATTTGCTGATACGCCGTGTGTAGGTCTGACCTGAGGGAGTATTCACTAGCATATGTACCTCACTTTTGTTCTAATTTGTTTACGCTCAGTAATTTATTGTTAAGAGCTCAGTAATTTATTGTTAATATTCACTGTGTTTCACCTTACATGATGAAACAACCTCCTACTGTTCATGCATAGGGTTTGCAGAATGTTTTTGATGCTTTATATGCTATATATGACGGAACTACCTACTACTGTCGTGCATGAGGTTTTACTGAAGGTATTGATGCTTTTTGCTGCACCTCCTACTAGGTTGTAATTCCCGATACCAGTGTTGTTTTTTTGCGCTACCTATTTTCACGTGTTCCCTTGCCTAAAGCTTATACTTTTTGTAATGCCTGGTCTGCTTTCACCAAGCGCTGTTTTCGCCTGCTGTACATAGCTCCTCACTTAGACCTTCTAAGCTTGTTTATTTTTTAGACTTGTTTGCCTTTTAGGCTAGATTACTCGGCTCCCAGTACATTATACATTCTCCGCTATTTCACACTGCGTCACTCTCGTGGAGCTCTCCCACGTGTTCAGCTGGTATTTACTTTACATTCAGCAACGCCTTAGGTAAGACCCAGCAAAGGCAGTCCTGGAAAAGGCATCGCTGCTTCTTTAATTGTATCATAGTCTTTGCAGTTAATCTGCCCATGACTGCAGACAGCTATTTAAATTAAAAGAAGAGTTAAACCCCTTACTGGCCGACAACGCGCACTACTGCATTCCGCGCTTTTTTGCTGTGGTAATCCCTAGGGTTGTCTTACTTCTCGACCCTCCCTCCCATAGTGACCACTAAAATAATTTTTGAATTTCCCGTTTCTAGTCTGTACCTTTTATTTTTGCCCTCCAAATGCATTGACTAAGTATCACCTTATTTCTTTTTTGGTTTACACCCACATAGTGGCCTCTCTACCTGCCGTTTTTTTTTGTATAGTGTAACTCTAACTGGGATTTTAATATTCATGCCCTTGTTGTTGCCTGCCGCCCTTTTTAAAGCTACATTGCCTACTCCCCAGGCATATCTTGATTAACCTAGCTAATTTATCCTGCGTATACTTGTACCTAGTACCTGATGCTGTCTACTATCATTGTCTCTTAGTATGGATATACAGAATTGTTTTTAACTGTTTAACATTTGCCAGTCTGCTTCTAAGACAAGAGAACTAACATACCTGCTGTCCTAATGTGCTGTCTAGTTTCCTGTATTTAGATTGGTTAATATTTGCTACAATGATATCCATGTTATTTATTTACTGTTTTTATGCCATTTACTGAATATATATGCTAATTACTGTCCCTCTTTTTTCACTTTTCCTTACCCTGCCTCTCTTCTTTTTTCCCCAAAGTTCTAAACTCTAGCTCTACTGACTCCTGCCCTAAGCTACTGCTATCTGGTGTCTGGCGAACCTGGCCTTTCCTACAGTCAAACACAGGCTACACCGCCTGCTTCTCATCATACTATTCAACTGGGAATAGAAAGTACGTCTGGAGTTGCAGTATTTTTGATTTTGTTTGGCTCCTATTAGGACTCCCTATAAGGGATTAAGGTTGCCTATGCTCCAGCCTCCAACAGCCAGCTACCTCTAAATTTTTTACTCCCCCCCCCCTTATTTTTTTCAGCATTCTCTCCTAATTCACTGCCTCTACTCTCCTTAAATTGTACACTCAGCCTCCTCTTTGCCCTACCTCAGTCACACCTGCTGTCCATATCTCTACCTGCACTATACAGTAGGACACCCCTCTTTTCTAGTGACCTCCTTGCAGCTACTCTTGGCTCTAACCTAGCCCTTCTCTGGCTGTAAAGTTTCTACATGCCCACATCCTCTGCGGTGTACTCTTCTCCTTACCTTACTGTTTATTTCTGTTCCTCCCTCTACTCCATACTCTTATCTTATCCTTATTTCCTCCCTTTCACTTCCATACCTACCTCACTCCTGCTTCCTTACTCTACATGCTTTACACTGACTCTATATAAACTTCTGCTATTTTAACCAGTGTTTCTGGTTTTGGTCTTACCCTTTCCTGCTAGACTCTCACCTTTCCTTTGCTACTTTCCTGCTATTCCTGATTGTCTCCTTTCTCATCCGACCTTCTGTGGTGTCCCATCTGTCCCCCTTCGGTCCACGCTTCCTCGCGTGTTGACTTTCTTTTCAACCTCTACTTTATCTCTATCTCGTATCAAGTATCTTGCTACCCCTCCCCCTGACATTCTTCCCTGTTACTCCCCTGTCTTTCCTAGTTCCGCCCACCTTTTCCTGTATCTTGTTGCTCTGCTCCTGTCCCGCCCCACTCCCTGAAAAGTTTACTTATACCCCTTCCTGTACCTGCGCCACTTCTCTTACCTCTCCCAACCTGTCTAGGTCACTGGCTGCTGTGGCTCCTGCATTACGGGCCTGCTCTGGTAGGTTACCTAAACGGAGTTCCCGTTTTTTGTTTGCATTCAAGATTGCTGATTTCTTGCTGCCATTGACCAGGGTATCATTTACTGAATTTGTTTGTACATTTTCCTGTTTTTTGCTGCCTATAACCTGTGCTTTTAATGCTATAATTGTGTCTGAGGAATACGTTACAAACATATTTGCTGATACGCCGTGTGTAGGTCTGACCTGAGGGAGTATTCACTAGCATATGTACCTCACTTTTGTTCTAATTTGTTTACGCTCAGTAATTTATTGTTAAGAGCTCAGTAATTTATTGTTAATATTCACTGTGTTTCACCTTACATGATGAAACAACCTCCTACTGTTCATGCATAGGGTTTGCAGAATGTTTTTGATGCTTTATATGCTATATATGACGGAACTACCTACTACTGTCGTGCATGAGGTTTTACTGAAGGTATTGATGCTTTTTGCTGCACCTCCTACTAGGTTGTAATTCCCCGATACCAGTGTTGTTTTTTTGCGCTACCTATTTTCACGTGTTCCCTTGCCTAAAGCTTATACTTTTTGTAATGCCTGGTCTGCTTTCACCAAGCGCTGTTTTCGCCTGCTGTACGTAGCTCCTCACTTAGACCTTCTAAGCTTGTTTATTTTTTAGACTTGTTTGCCTTTTAGGCTAGATTACTCGGCTCCCAGTACATTATACATTCTCCGCTATTTCACACTGCGTCACTCTCGTGGAGCTCTCCCACGTGTTCAGCTGGTATTTACTTTACATTCAGCAACGCCTTAGGTAAGACCCAGCAAAGGCAGTCCTGGAAAAGGCATCGCTGCTTCTTTAATTGTATCATAGTCTTTGCAGTTAATCTGCCCATGACTGCGGACAGCTATTTAAATTAAAAGAAGAGTTAAACCCCTTACTGGCCGACAACGCGCACTACTGCATTCCGCGCTTTTTTGCTGTGGTAATCCCTAGGGTTGTCTTACTTCTCGACCCTCCCTCCCATAGTGACCTCTAAAATAATTTTTGAATTTCCCGTTTCTAGTCTGTACCTTTTATTTTTGCCCTCCAAATGCATTGACTAAGTATCACCTTATTTCTTTTTTGGTTTACACCCACATAGTGGCCTCTCTACCTGCCGGCTTTTTTTGTATAGTGTAACTCTAACTGGGATTTTAATATTCATGCCCTTGTTGTTGCCTGCCGCCCTTTTTAAAGCTACATTGCCTACTCCCCAGGCATATCTTGATTAACCTAGCTAATTTATCCTGCGTATACTTGTACCTAGTACCTGATGCTGTCTACTATCATTGTCTCTTAGTATGGATATACAGAATTGTTTTTAACTGTTTAACATTTGCCAGTCTGCTTCTAAGACAAGAGAACTAACATACCTGCTGTCCTAATGTGCTGTCTAGTTTCCTGTATTTAGATTGGTTAATATTTGCTACAATGATATCCATGTTATTTATTTACTGTTTTTATGCCATTTACTGAATATATATGCTAATTACTGTCCCTCTTTTTTCACTTTTCCTTACCCTGCCTCTCTTCTTTTTTCCCCAAAGTTCTAAACTCTAGCTCTACTGACTCCTGCCCTAAGCTACTGCTATCTGGTGTCTGGCGAACCTGGCCTTTCCTACAGTCAAACACAGGCTACACCGCCTGCTTCTCATCATACTATTCAACTGGGAATAGAAAGTACGTCTGGAGTTGCAGTATTTTTGATTTTGTTTGGCTCCTATTAGGACTCCCTATAAGGGATTAAGGTTGCCTATGCTCCAGCCTCCAACAGCCAGCTACCTCTAAATTGTTTACTCCCCCCCCTTATTTTTTTCAGCATTCTCTCCTAATTCACTGCCTCTACTCTCCTTAAATTGTACACTCAGCCTCCTCTTTGCCCTACCTCAGTCACACCTGCTGTCCATATCTCTCTACCTGCACTATACAGTAGGACACCCCTCTTTTTTAGTGACCTCCTTGCAGCTACTCTTGGCTCTAACCTAGTCCTTCTCTGGCTGTAAAGTTTCTACATGCCCACATCCTCTGCGGTGTACTCTTCTCCTTACCTTACTGTTTATTTCTGTTCCTCCCTCTACTCCATACTCTTATCTTATCCTTATTTCCTCCCTTTCACTTCCATACCTACCTCACTCCTGCTTCCTTACTCTACATGCTTTACACTGACTATATAAACTTCTGCTATTTTAACCAATGTTTCTGGTTTTGGTCTTACCCTTTCCTGCTAGACTCTCACCTTTCCTTTGCTACTTTCCTGCTATTTCTGATTGTCTTCTTTCTCATCCGACGTTCTGTGGTGTCCCATCTGTCCCCCTTCGGTCCACGCTTCCTCGCGTGTTGATTTTCTTTTCAACCTCTACTTTATCTCTCTCTTGTATCAAGTATCTTGCTACCCCTCCCCCTGACATTCTTCCCTGTTACTCCCCTGTCTTTCCTAGTTCCGCCCACCTTTTCCTGTATCTTGTTGCTCTGCTCCTGTCCCGCCCCACTCCCTGAAAAGTTTACTTATACCCCTTCCTGTACCTGCGCCACTTCTCTTACCTCTCCCAACCTGTCTAGGTCACTGGCTGCTGTGGCTCCTGCACTACGGGCCTGCTCTGGTAGGTTACCTAAACGGAGTTCCCGTTTTTTGTTTGCATTCAAGATTGCTGATTTCTTGCTGCCCTTGACCAGGGTATCATTTACTGTATTTGTTTGTACATTTTCCTGTTTTTTGCTGCTTATAACCTGTGCTTTTAATGCTATAATTGTGTCTGAGGAATACGTTACAAACATATTTGCTGATACGCCGTGTGTAGGTCTGACCTGAGGGAGTATTCACTAGCATATGTACCTCACTTTTGTTCTAATGTGTTTACGCTCAGTAATTTATTGTTAAGAGCTCAGTAATTTATTGTTAATATTCACTGTGTTTCACCTTACATGATGAAACAACCTCCTACTGTTCATGCATAGGGTTTGCAGAATGTTTTTGATGCTTTATATGCTATATATGACGGAACTACCTACTATTGTCGTGCATGAGGTTTTACTGAAGGTATTGATGCTTTTTGCTGCACCTCCTACTAGGTTGTAACTCCCCGATACCAGTGTTGTTTTTTTGCGCTACCTATTTTCACGTGTTCCCTTGCCTAAAGCTTATACTTTTTGTAATGCCTGGTCTGCTTTCACCAAGCGCTGTTTTCGCCTGCTGTACGTAGCTCCTCACTTAGACCTTCTAAGCTTGTTTATTTTTTAGACTTGTTTGCCTTTTAGGCTAGATTACTCGGCTCCCAGTACATTATACATTCTCCGCTATTTCACACTGCGTCACTCTCGTGGAGCTCTCCCACGTGTTCAGCTGGTATTTACTTTACATTCAGCAACGCCTTAGGTAAGACCCAGCAAAGGCAGTCCTGGAAAAGGCATCGCTGCTTCTTTAATTGTATCATAGTCTTTGCAGTTAATCTGCCCATGACTGCGGACAGCTATTTAAATTAAAAGAAGAGTTAAACCCCTTATTGGCCGACAATGCGCACTACTGCATCCCGCGATTTTTTGCTGTGGTAATCCCTAGGGTTGTCTTACTTCTCGACCCTCCCTCCCATAGTGACCTCTAAAATAATTTTTGAATTTCCCGTTTCAAGTCTGTACCTTTTATTTTTGCCCTCCAAATGCATTGACTAAGTATCACCTTATTTCTTTTTTGGTTTACACCCACATAGTGGCCTCTCTACCTGCCGTTTTTTTTTTGTATAGTGTAACTCTAACTGGGATTTTAATATTCATGCCCTTGTTGTTGCCTGCCGCCCTTTTTAAAGCTACATTGCCTACTCCCCAGGCATATCTTGATTAACCTAGCTAATTTATCCTGCGTATACTTGTACCTAGTACCTGATGCTGTCTACTATCATTGTCTCTTAGTATGGATATACAGAATTGTTTTTAACTGTTTAACATTTGCCAGTCTGCTTCTAAGACAAGAGAACTAACATACCTGCTGTCCTAATGTGCTGTCTAGTTTCCTGTATTTAGATTGGTTAATATTTGCTACAATGATATCCATGTTATTTATTTACTGTTTTTATGCCATTTACTGAATATATATGCTAATTACTGTCCCTCTTTTTTCACTTTTCCTTACCCTGCCTCTCTTCTTTTTTCCCCAAAGTTCTAAACTCTAGCTCTACTGACTCCTGCCCTAAGCTACTGCTATCTGGTGTCTGGAGAACCTGGCCTTTCCTACAGTCAAACACAGGCTACACCGCCTGCTTCTCATCATACTATTCAACTGGGAATAGAAAGTACGTCTGGAGTTGCAGTATTTTTGATTTTGTTTGGCTCCTATTAGGACTCCCTATAAGGGATTAAGGTTGCCTATGCTCCAGCCTCCAACAGCCAGCTACCTCTAAATTTTTTACTCCCCCCCCTTATTTTTTTCAGCATTCTCTCCTAATTCACTGCCTCTACTCTCCTTAAATTGTACACTCAGCCTCCTCTTTGCCCTACCTCAGTCACACCTGCTGTCCATATCTCTCTACCTGCACTATACAGTAGGACACCCCTCTTTTCTAGTGACCTCCTTGCAGCTACTCTTGGCTCTAACCTAGCCCTTCTCTGGCTGTAAAGTTTCTACATGCCCACATCCTCTGCGGTGTACTCTTCTCCTTACCTTACTGTTTATTTCTGTTCCTCCCTCTACTCCATACTCTTATCTTATCCTTATTTCCTCCCTTTCACTTCCATACCTACCTCACTCCTGCTTCCTTACTCTACATGCTTTACACTGACTCTATATAAACTTCTGCTATTTTAACCAGTGTTTCTGGTTTTGGTCTTACCCTTTCCTGCTAGACTCTCACCTTTCCTTTGCTACTTTCCTGCTATTTCTGATTGTCTCCTTTCTCATCCGACCTTCTGTGGTGTCCCATCTGTCCCCCTTCGGTCCACGCTTCCTCGCGTGTTGACTTTCTTTTCAACCTCTACTTTATCTCTATCTTGTATCAAGTATCTTGCTACCCCTCCCCCTGACATTCTTCCCTGTTACTCCCCTGTCTTTCCTAGTTCCGCCCACCTTTTCCTGTATCTTGTTGCTCTGCTCCTGTCCCGCCCCACTCCTGAAAAGTTTACTTATACCCCTTCCTGTACCTGCGCCACTTCTCTTACCTCTCCCAACCTGTCTAGGTCACTGGCTGCTGTGGCTCCTGCATTACGGGCCTGCTCTGGTAGGTTACCTAAACGGAGTTCCCGTTTTTTGTTTGCATTCAAGATTGCTGATTTCTTGCTGCCCTTGACCAGGGTATCATTTACTGTATTTGTTTGTACATTTTCCTGTTTTTTGCTGCCTATAACCTGTGCTTTTAATGCTATAATTGTGTCTGAGGAATACGTTACAAACATATTTGCTGATACCGTGTAGGTCTGACCTGAGGGAGTATTCACTAGCATATGTACCTCACTTTTGTTCTAATGTGTTTACGCTCAGTAATTTATTGTTAAGAGCTCAGTAATTTATTGTTAATATTCACTGTGTTTCACCTTACATGATGAAACAACCTCCTACTGTTCATGCATAGGGTTTGCAGAATGTTTTTGATGCTTTATATGCTATATATGACGGAACTACCTACTACTGTCGTGCATGAGGTTTTACTGAAGGTATTGATGCTTTTTGCTGCACCTCCTACTAGGTTGTAACTCCCCGATACCAGTGTTGTTTTTTTGCGCTACCTAGTTTCACGTGTTCCCTTGCCTAAAGCTTATACTTTTTGTAATGCCTGGACTGCTTTCACCAAGCGCTGTTTTCGCCTGCTGTACGTAGCTCCTCACTTAGACCTTCTAAGCTTGTTTATTTTTTAGACTTGTTTGCCTTTTAGGCTAGATTACTCGGCTCCCAGTACATTATACATTCTCCGCTATTTCACACTGCGTCACTCTCGTGGAGCTCTCCCACGTGTTCAGCTGGTATTTACTTTACATTCAGCAACGCCTTAGGTAAGACCCAGCAAAGGCAGTCCTGGAAAAGGCATCGCTGCTTCTTTAATTGTATCATAGTCTTTGCAGTTAATCTGCCCATGACTGCGGACAGCTATTTAAATTAAAAGAAGAGTTAAACCCCTTATTGGCCGACAATGCGCACTACTGCATTCCGCGCTTTTTTGCTGTGGTAATCCCTAGGGTTGTCTTACTTCTCGACCCTCCCTCCCATAGTGACCTCTAAAATAATTTTTGAATTTTCTGTTTCAAGTCTGTACCTTTTATTTTTGCCCTCCAAATGCATTGACTAAGTATCACCTTATTTCTTTTTTGGTTTACACCCACATAGTGGCCTCTCTACCTGCCGTTTTTTTTTGTATAGTGTAACTCTAACTGGGATTTTAATATTCATGCCCTTGTTGTTGCCTGCCGCCCTTTTTAAAGCTACATTGCCTACTCCCCAGGCATCCACTTAGAAATAGTTTGTTTTGAAACAGGTTTACCCTGTGAACCCAAAGCAAAAGAAACAAACAACTGCTGAGACTGTCTGAACTCCCTGGTTCTGCTCAAATAATAACGACTGCCTGTGAATATCCAAAGTATGCAAAATTTTCTCCCCTTTATTTGGGGGTTTGCATAAAAAGTAGGCAAATGAATAGTTTGATTTAAGGCCACACTAGAAACCACTTTAGGCATAAAGGAAGGATTAGTACGCAAAAGATACCCTATCCTTATGAAAAATCAGGAAAGGCTCCACTGCCATGAGGGCCTGTAATTCAGAAACCCTTCTTGCAGAGGTAATGGCCAACAAAAAAGCAGTTTTCCATGACAAATACTTTAACTCGGCAGTAGCTGCAGGCTCAAAAGGTTGTAGAGTAAGTTTTTCCAACACAAAATTGAGATCCCAAGCAGGAGTAGGAGCTCTACGTGGGGGTCTTATATTCTTTGCCCCTCTAAGAAATTGCTTAAACCAAGGATGAGAGAATAAAGGAGGGTCACAATCATAGTGAGCAGAAATGGCTGCAGCATGGACCTTTATCGAGGAGAAAGACAAACCCTTGTCCAATAACTCAGTAAGATATTGAAGAGCAACACTTAAATCAGGTTTGGAGACATCAAAGTCCTTTCCTTTGCTCCAAATAAAAATCTCCTCCATTTATCAGCGTAAACTTTCCTGGTACTAGGCCTCCTGGCCTCCAAAATAACATTCAAAACTTGTTGTGGAAGCTGAGACCCTCCAGAGTCTAAAACAGAATATGCCAGGCTGTTAGATGCAGAGACTGAATCTTGACATTGAGGAAGTGACTGTCCTCTTGTGACAAAAGGTGCGGAATCAAAGGCAGAGGCCATGGAGGTTCTCGTACTAAACTCCTCAGTAGTGGGTACCAGTGTTGTCGAGGCCAATCCGGTGCTATCAAAATCATGGTTGGCTTGTCTTGTCTGGCCTTCAAAAGTACCTTGGGAAGAAGAGGCAGAGGTGGAAAGGCATATACATGCAGATTGTTCCAACTGAATGATAGAGCGTCCACCTTCCAAGCTGTGTGATGAAACATTTTTGTGCAAAACTTTGGCAACTGGTAATTTAGTGGAGAAGCGAACAGATCTATGTCTGGAGTTCCCCATAACACTGTCAACTTTTGAAATACATGAGGATCCAATTTCCACTCGTGAGGATCCACTATTTGTCTGCTCAACACATCTGCTAAGGAGTTCTGTGCTCCTGGTAGAAACCTTGCCTGAAGATTGAGGTGTAGATTGAGAGCAGTTTCCCACAAAATCATCGCTTGCCTGCAAAGAGGGTAAGAATGGGTTCCCCCTTGCTTGTTGATGTACCACATGACAGTAGTGTTGTCTGTTTGAATCAACACCTGCCCTGGGTGAAGTAAATCTTTGAAAGCCATCAATGCAAACTGGACTGCTAACATTTCCTTCAAGTTGATATGCAAATGTTGGAGTTTGACAGGCCACGTGTTTTGCACCCATTTTCCATTGAGGTGTGCTCCCAAGCCTTGTCCGAGGCATCTGTCGTTAGAATCTGACTCGCCTCTGGCCGGGTCACAGAGAGTCCCTTGTTTAGGTGACATTCCTGAGCCCACCACAAAAACTCCTTCTGAATGCAAGGTATTATCTGAATGACAGTGTCTAGATCTTGGCAGTGCTGTGTCCATACATTTTTTAGATACCATTGAAGCTTCCTCATATGCAATTTGGCATTGGGAAGCACCAGAATACAAGATGCCATGAACCCCAAGGCTTGAAGGACTGTCCTTGCAGTCAGCCTGGACCGTAGAGACATTTGATGGAAATAAGAGAAAGGCTTCTTTGTTTGTCCGGGGTCAAAAAGCCATCTGGGAAGCTGTATTCAGTCTCACACCCAGAAAGCACATGTCCTGAGGGGGTACTAGACTGGACTTTTGTTTGGTTCACAGAATACCCTAGGCATCTTAACACTGCCATCACATACTGTAGATGATGAAGAAGTTCGTCCTTTTCTTGTGCAATAATCAGGCAATCGTCCAAATAAGGATAAATCTGTATTCCTCTTAGTCTGAAAAAGGCTATCACTGGAGCCAGAACCTTTGTGAACACTCTGGGCGCAGTAGATAAGCCAAAGGGCAATGCAGAGAACTGATAATGTAAATTTCCAGCCAGCGCAGGTACCTCCTGCAACTGGGCCTGATAGGAACATGAAGGTAAGCCTCTTTGAGATCCAGAGTAACCATCCAGTGATCTTTTCCCAACAGAGGTAAAAGTTGTTGTAAAGTCAACATCTTGAACTTTGGAATGTCCAGGTAAGTGTTGAGGATAGATAAATCCAAAATTGGTCTCCACGTGTTCCCTTTCTTTGGAACTAGAAACAGGCGAGAATAAAATCCTAGGCCCACTTCTGACAGAGGAACTGGCTGTATAGCTCCTATTTGAAGAAGTAAAGAAATTTTTCTGTGAGCCTCTATCCTTTGCGAGGAGGGTCTGGCATGCCTTTGAAAGGAGGCATGGTATGGAAATAGAACTTGTAACCTCGGTTTATAATGTCCAATACCCATTTGTCCTGGGTGACTAAATGCCAATTTTGCTTGAAAAGAGCCAACTTTCCTCCCAAAGGAGCTGCCAGGCAAGAAGAATCTGGCAGCTGAAAATGCAGGTCATTGGGCCTGTTTACGAAAGGACTGGCCCCTGCCCTCACCAGCAGATTGAGCAGGCGAACTCCATTGTCTCGGCCTGAAGGTACTCTGAGCTCTGCCCCTACGCCTAGATCTACGCCTAGACAGAGAATCAGAAGAAGTGCATCCACCCCTTAGTAGGCCAATTTCTACTAAACTTTGGAGGTTGTACCTGCAAAAAATCTTTAACAGTCTGCATAGACTTAGCCTTGTCTTCCATTTTCTTTAAAACTGACTCCACAGGAGGACCAAACAAAACTTCAGACTGTAAAGGGGCATCCAGAATTCTAGACTTAACATGCTCAGACAAATTCTGATCCTTAAGCCAGGCGTGCCTACGAATAACTGAACCAGTGGCAGCCACCCTAGAAGAAGCCTGTAAAGCATCAAAACCACATTGCAAAGAGTGCTTACCCACCTGTTCAGAAACATGCACTAAATCCTGCAATTCTTTACACTCTATGCCCTCTGCCAAAGCATCCACTTTAGATCTTAGCTGAGAAAGGAGGAAATTCTGATACTTCAACATATGAAACTGGCAGTTCAAAGCTCATCATTGCTAAAGTAGAAGAGGTATACACCTTCTTACCCCATCTATCCAAAGCTCTAGCTTCCTTATCCAGAGGAACCGGATTCTTAACAACAGAGGCTCTAACACCCTTAGGCCCCTGACTAATGGTTTCTGAGTCCTTTAGACTCTTATAAAGAATATTCTCAATAGCCTCCAGACTTCCTGTAATACCTGTCAGTTCAACTGGAGCAGGAGGCTGAATCTGGATTAGAGGCTTGGAAAACATCTGAAACAACATCAAAACCGGAGGTATAGCTGGGGTCTATGTATGGGCAAAACAAGAACTTTCCCTAAGTCTTCAGGTCAGTGTCCTGTCGCCCACACTTAAAATGCTCCTCATGGGTGGGTTTCTGAAAGGCGAAGAATCCTCTGGGAGGAGAAGCAGAAGGTGGGAATCCTGCCATAGTCAGAATGAGGAGGAAGTCATAGATATGCAGCAGAAGACTCTGAATCATCTGAGGCCTGCTCCGACTTTCCCTCTGGCTCCATCCCTGACCTCTTATCAGGAGGGCATGGAACCTCTAATTAAAAGTAATCAAGTCTCCCACCTGTTTCAAACAGAAGCACTGGCCTGAAGAACCAGAGACTGACACAGAGGAAGGCAAAACAGACCTGCCCTTAGAAGGGCCTTAGAAACAGTAGGCTAACCACCTTAGGCATAGAGGGAGAATAGTAACCTGAAGGCCCGCTGGCCTGCCCTGCCTCCTGAGAGGCCCACATCTTGTAAAATCGAGATTTCCCCTGGGACTCAACAGAAACTTCGGCGGATCCTGTTCAGCTGTAGCATCTAGGGTCCGAGCGTCCGAGCTCAGACGAATCATCCTGCCTAGGCTTTAAGATTTGTCTTTGCGCTTCTTAGTAAAGCGAAGCGACCGGGTGCATCCGGCCCGGCATATTATGATACACCTCTTGCAAAGACCTTCGCTTAATCTAATCTCACCGTTTTATAGTGCGCTTATTAAACCCTAGCACAAAACCGACACCCGACTCGTCGTGCTCCGATCTAAACAAAGATAGGTGGTAATCCCTATCGCGTTATCTGTTTCCCACAAATACAATTATTCACTTTTTCTGACATCCGGTAGTAACTGAGGCAAGAAAAACAAAATATTCTAGCGAGTGCCAACTTGGTATCGGTCTGAAACTCCGAAATCGAAAAATTTCAGAACGCCGAGCGGCACTTGCGCTTCTTCTGCATCGGACCATGCGGCAAAAGACTGAGGATATGACGTCGGTCATGCGCCTTTATACCCTGACGCTCTGATGTCAGATCTAGGCGCCTATGACCGTCAGCCTAATACTTTGGTATTCGGGCCGACCGAGGACAGCGGACTACCCATAAGTAAGGACTGCAGCAATGTGAGATGAAGAACATCTGAGAATGACTGCCTTGGAACCAAGTTTATTCCCCATCCCAAGGAGACCATGCGTTGAAGCCAGAGTGGTGCAGGATGGCTCCAAGAAAATTAAACCTGTTCAGCAAACCCCAGAGCCCTCTACTTCTGAGAGAACTGAAGAGCTCAGGGGAGTAGTTTCTGGAGAAAGAGTCGGCCAAGCCAAACTGTGTGAGGAGGAGTCTCCAAACAGATGGGGTCAGAAAGAGGAAGACTTGGTGGGTCGTAGACAGTAGTTCCATTACTGGAGGTAGCTGGAACAGAGGACATAGATGTCAATCTGCTTGCTGCAGAACCTGATCCACCAGCCTTATGTCTAATTCAGAGAAGCTCTTGGTGAGCGGACTGATTGGGTGGGCAGATTAAGGTCTCTCAGGATGGACTTGGCAACTGTCCTGCATGGTTCTATAGATGGGACATATTGCATCCTTGGAAAATGTATTCAAAGTTCCTAATAAATTTTGGACCCATAGGAGTTGGTGCAGGTATAGAAGATGGAACTGAGGTTGTCTGTTCTGAAGTGCTGTCATGTTTTCTAATGTTGGCTCCGGTTCATGCAAGTAGACTTCGGAACAGATGTTTTTGATTCCAAAGCCTTTTGTGGACCCTCCAGTTTAATTTTCTTAGTCACCACTGCAAAGGAATGCTGGCACAAGCGACTTCTCTTCTTATGCTTCTTGGATTTTGAAGAACAGGAAGAAGGGTCCCATTTTGACTTGCAGCCAGATAAAGCCTCCTCAAAAGAAAATTAAGTAATCCTTTTATCACCATTCTATTTTTTTCAACTAAGGCTCATTACAGTATACTGAACAATCTTCTTTGATGTAATGAGCCTAAACAATATACATAATAAATGACCATCAGAATTTGGAATTTTGCTGACTGACATGTTTTAAAGCCAGAAGTGCCTTTATCAGCCATATCTAACACACAAAAGTGTGTAGATTAGAGCAAAGGGAGAAAAATTACAATAAAGTGCTACCAGCAATAATTAGGCCAGAATACCCAAGGTACAAGAAAATGCATAAACCAAAAAGAAAGGAAGGTGAAGATAGTGCTACCAATGATATGGTAGACTGAAATTGTAAATATAAATAAATACAAGAAATTTTTTTTTTGTGAAGATAAGAAGGAAGAAATCTACCAACTATGGTAGTGAAGGCTTCCCAAAGTGAAAAGAGGACGGAAAAGCTGAAAGGAAAAGGTAAAATTGTAAACTGGGTAAAGGAATAAATTAATAGAAGTAAATGACTATAAGATTTTAAAATATAACTACTTAGCTCAGAGATTTGTAGCATCTGACACTGGAAATGATGATCAGTAAATTAGGGAGGAGCATTATCGTAGGAGAAAGGTCAGAGTTTTTAGTCCTCCAGCTGTAAATCCCAAGTCAGTTTGGAACTGGACCCACAGGTCAAGGAATAAATGAAGATTGACAATATCAGATCAGGAAGTTAACTTGGTCTGTACAGGTCTGGGTGAGGCAATCGGATGGGTGAGACAGTAGACACCATCTAGGATCCTGAAGCCAGGGAGGTAATGTGAGGTCTTAACAGGGGCTAAACTTGTTTGGACCAGTAATAGCAGTACAGTTTACTGTGGCTTTGCATGTCATAGCTTTTGCAGAAATTTAAGTATTATGGAAAAAGTGTAAAGCTGTCAATGCCCAACTAAAGCATCTCAGGACTGTCCCCCAAGTGTTCAAGGTAAGCAAGGTGCTGCACTTGTTTGAAGAAACAAACAGATTGCACAAAAATAATCTCATCAGTCCTCTGGATTGACAGAGCACTGTGAGGCATCACAAATGATCTGCTGAGCCTGTTGGGAAGGCAGTTGTTTCTCCTGGAAATGTACTGCTATTAGGAAGTGATGAGAAGGAATAACTCATTGCCAAACTCACATGGCATATCAGCATAAGGGACATGATCTGGCTCCACCCTGCTTGTTCATATACCATATGACCTGCACTACATTTGGATGGCAACAGGCCCTGAAGGTAACAATTCAATGTTTCATCAACACAAAGATTACTCTCATCTCAAGACACTGATTTGAAGATTGGCCTCCTATAGACTCCTTGAACCTTAGATAATCCCCTGAAAGTGCTCCCCACCCCAAGGGCAGCATCCTTGTAACTACTGCTACCGGGATGTGCTAGAGGTCTCACCAACAGAATTAATTATGAAGTCAACCACCACTGCAGTGAGCTCTGCAAAATTGGTGATTTTTCTGGAGCAACAGGGCTTTCCCAAAGTTGAGACCACTAGATCTGATCAGGCAGTAGTCTTATGTGACAATCAGTGAATGGAACCATGACAATGGAAGAAGCCAAAAGCCCTTGAACTCTATGGATAAACTTGACTGAAAGTGAAATCTGCATTCTGAACTCTGTCTATAGACATGAATATTGTGCAAATTGTGTCCATGTGGCATCCCATGACATGGATTATCTGAGTAGGAACCAGTTTTGATTTTTTTTTAAGTTTACAGATACTCACAGACAGGTGAAGGTGAAATTTGTCATGCTAGCTAGCAGTCTATGTATGGAAAACACAAATCTCTTGTAGTCAAAGATGGCTTGACTACTGCCCTTGGACACCTAAGTGGCAGTAGTGACAGAAGGGCAGGGCTTTGGAAATGACTGGTTCTTAGAAGAAACTGCAAGAATCGCCTGAAGGCTCTGGATATTTGATGTGGAGTTATGCATTCTTGTGATCTACTGAGCACTTCCAATCATTGCCTGCAGACTAAGCAAGATCATTTGTGTAGAGATCCTCCTGAAGGTTTTTTTTTACATAAATGTTTATATGACTGAAGTCTGGAATTGGCCTTTCTTGATTTTCTTCAGAACCAAAAGAATCTTGAATAAAAATATGACATTTTGGGGAGTACTGGGATCTCATGGATAGCACTTTTATAGAACAGAAGCCATTTCTCCTTCTTGCTTTTGCTGATGGGGTGGCACATCTGCAAGTGACTAACCTCTGGATATTTCCCTCTTACCTAAGAGCCCTGTGTGGTGTCCATCCATGCCAGTGAGTTAGAGGGATAAATGACCCCCCCATGCCTCTACAGAGCAGCTGAGTAGTCCTCCTTCAGGGATGGCTGTCAGAAAAAGGTCTGGGTATTTCAGATTTCACATACCACTTCTGCCTCTAGATCTGCATCTTCTAAAGGGCAGCCTCTGCCACAGGCACCATTTTCAAAAGTGGAGTCAAAGGGTTAATAGTCTCCAAAACCATAGGACATGGACACCTTTTTTGCTACAGTTGTATGAGCGTTTGTAGGGTCTCAAACTTAACTCCTACTAGATGTCTTCTATCCTGCTCACATTTTTTGTATTTTTCACTGATGTAGGGTCTAAACAGAGACCCATTGAATGTGGCATTTGTAAGGACACTTTGAAATTGTCTGCAAAGCTGAACAGATGAAACCAGGCATGACCTCATCGTAATGCTTGTCCGTGACACTGTTCACTCCATTGGTTAGGTTTGCATCAGCCACATGAACAGCTTGGTTATGTTAAAACATAGTGCCTAATACAATTTCAAATTGTGTTCTACATTCTGGTGGGCTCCTTCTTCAGAGCCTAATGCTCTCAGCTAGAATTCTAAGGAAGGGATTCATATGGGTGGCATACTTGGTCCTGAGACCAAAGTGACTGAAGTATATGCCCACTTTCCCATTCTGTTCAAAGCACTGGACTCCTCGGACAGAATCAGTATGATCTTGTCTTCTCTTTCTTGGTTGCTGCTGCTGCTGCCATGTCCAGAAACCCATGGACCAAAGCGGTCTGTCCTTGGGAGCCTGAGAATCTTACTGAGATTCCGTGGGACAGACTGTGTTGAATCTAAACATCCTCAGCCAAATCAACTAGACAGTCCACAGGAGGGACCACCCAAGAAGCAGAGGTGCCTTTGTGGTAAGCCTCAAGAGACCTTCACATCCTGTTGGTCATTTTCTCATGTCTCACTAATTCAAGGATGTCACTGAAGTTGGTCTTGAGGAAGTGGCTGTAAGGAATGTTCTCAACCAGTGTCCAAAATAACAGACTCTGTTAGAGTGTCCGTGTGCCTCCTCTTCAGCCTCTTTCTTGATATATTGAAAGCAGACCGATCTCTTTCTTCAGAGGACACCAACTGCTGCTTGACTGGATGAGGCTACTACCCTGATGGGGAGGAGACAACGATGAATGAGTGCCTTGGGCTGGAAGATGTCGTAAATCGGTAGCAGCTCTTGAAGGAGAGTAATCCTCCCAATAACCTCAAATGCCAATCCACACCTGGCAAATTTGAGGAACCCCACCAGCTGCCTGCATCAAACTCCCAGTTGTAGTAGTGGAAGGCTGATGAAGCATCCTGACACCTACAGAGTGAAAGCCTTGAGGAGGGCAACAGTGTTGAAATCTTCAACACTGAAGCCCTGATACCCTAAATGGAATCACAGAGGACAGGATAATCGAAAACCTTGCTTTGAGCCACTGATCCCAAGACCTGTGCAACTCTGAGGGTCCTGGAGTAGTGTGTGTGTCAGATCCAATATTCTGAGGGTCAAGCTGGAAGGTCCAGTTGGCTGAGCATACAAAATTCAGGTAAAAGCACCTCTGAAGCCACTGGTACTGAGGGACTGATTGAGGAAAAAGCTAAAATGGGAGATGAAGGTGCTACCCATTCTGCCGAGAACACTCATTTCAAACTGCCTTTAGGCAAAGCCCTCATCATACACTCCCAAACTAGCTCAGAAGAGCGTCTAGAGGAAGAAATCAGAGGAGTCGAGACAGGATCAAAGACAATTCCCACTCAGACACCAATTGACTCCATGGCCTTTTGGGTGATCTGCCTGGTATCACAATCGGCTCCAAGGAGACAGTCCAGGAAGTAGTCTTTCTCAGCATCAGATCGTGCCAACTGACCTGGATCTGGCCAAGTAGCCTTAAGAGCAGACAACAGAACTTATTTTCCTAAGCGCGTTGTCATTTTCAATTTCTCTTTCTATCTTTTTGGGGTTTATCAGTCTCAGGGTCTGAGACAGTAAACCCTTATTAATTGTTTTTGCAAAACAATAAAGCCCTAAGACCAAAGGCTTGGTGGATAGAAGTGTCTTCGAAAGGTGTTCTACCTCCATGTACAACTTGGTATGCAGAACAGAGGAATTTATGCCCATTTAAAACTTGCAAAAATTCTGGTCTTTCCTTCTCCAAAGCAGAACTCCCACCACCACCACCACCACCACACACACAGACACACACACACACACACAGACACACAAACACACACACACACACACACACACACACACACACACACACACACAATGTAAACTATAAAGTAATTGTCAAAAACAGAAAACGTAGGCTAATAAATAAAATAAGGCTTTAAACTATTTTAACAGTATTAGTAATGCAAACAATAACAAAGTGAAAAAAACATGCTTGGCCAAAGGCCAAGCTAATGCTAGACAAAAAAGCACTGCAAGACAGTAAATGAAACTAAAGAAAAAAACACCAAAAATTAAACATATTAAAGATAGATTTATCTACATATATGAATAGCTCTCAGCAGCAACTATGAAAAAATTAGAGGTGGAACATTTAGCTTGTGATACATGCATAAAATCGCTATACTGGCAAATAAGTTCTCAGGTATCTTCATCCACAGATGCATTCTGGGAAGTTAAAATAACAGAGCTCGAGTCTGCAGCACTAATTTTGCCGGCTCAGATCTGACAAGCAGCCTGAAGACACATCAGCCAGATCAGGAACAGATCAGGAGTGAATACGATTCAAAGTTATACACTTACTGTAAAGGATCATTTTCGTCCCTGTCTGTCCGACATGACTATTAGGTATGAAACCATTTACTGGATCTGATCAGGGGATGTGGTAGAGCTCTCATCCTCCAGCTCCTTTAACTTCTTCCCTCCTATAATGCTCGGTTACCCTCCTAACTTCAGATTGAGTTTGCTAACTAGAAGGCTTACAAAAACTGCATATTTGCATAAACATTTGCAAAACAAGAGATAATAGACAGCACTGGGATCTAACTCCTACTACTAAACTGAGAAAAGGCAACAATTTGGGTGAGGGATGGAAGAAGGGATGTTGTATTCAATGGACTAGAACGAAAAGGATCCATTGTTATAAGTACATAACTTCAGTATCCTGTTTGTTTATTCACCCAATGAAACTAGAAAAGAATCCAAAGCTACCTTCTGGGGTGACATCATGACAGGACACCTTTCAGAAAAAGCTCTGCAGGAAGCCCTGGATCTAGACATCACATCTAATTTATAATACTTAATAAAGGTATGTAATGTAGACCATTTGCTGCAGCACAAATTTTCTTCACTTAAGAATTTCTGAGGAAGGCCATGGAGATTGCCACAGATCTAGTGGCGTGTGGTACAGTGCATAGTCCTCTTACTGACTAAGCAAACAAAGATAAAGCAATTGGACAATCATCTGGATAATGTCTGCAATCTTTCCCCTATCTTGTTTTGGGCAAAGGAAATTAACAACTGGGAATACTTGCTTTAGCTCCTGGTTCTGTGAAGACAAACATTACAGTTATGCAAGAACTTACCATAACATTAGATATCCTACTGATCACTGTTTCATAGGTTCACAGGTAGGTACACTAGGCTATCTGCCCGAAGGCATTTATAAGCCTAGCCAGAATGTGTTCTTTGCCACCCCTTAGATTAGTTCCCTGTGCCTCTGTCCAGCAGAGCCACTGAAGTGATCCCTGGGTAACCTTTCTGTTTCCCATCCACTTGTCAAGGTTTCTCTTGAAGAGTGTTAGTGAGAGCTCTGCCTAATGTAGATTGGAATCTTGTTCCAAAGCATGGGAAGTCTCTGGGACAGGAATCTATCCCTCCAACCGTCCTATTTATTGTTGTGGTGAGGTTTAGATCCCTAGAGTGTGTGGCTCGAGGATAAGGTTTTCTTTAGGTGGAGCATTTTCATCAATTCTGGGTTGGACATGGACTTGTATGTCAGGCAGAGATCACCTGAGTAGGTGGTATGCAACAGAGTAGAGCTGGAGTTTATCCAGTCGAGCTGCATAGGGCATCTATTTGAGGCCAATGATCCTCTTGGCGAGGTACTTCTGTGGTCTTTCCAGCTGTTGCAGGTGTCTTGTAAAGTACATCCCAAATGGGCGTTGTACTCTGAGATGGGTCTGATGAGTGATGAGTAGAGGGGCTCAATGACCTCTTTTGATCTGTATGCAAACCCTTTTGTGATTAGGTGGGCCACATAGAAGGATTTTCTAACCACTTTGGCAATGTGATTATCAAAGAAGAGATTACTATCTACTTGGGTCCCCAGATCCCTTATTACGACTTCCGTATTTAGGGGACTACCACCTATGTGGTAGTTTGTGAGAACTTTGTTTTTTCCAAAGGGGATAATTAAGCATTTTTTGGCATTTAGTTTGAGGCCATGATTTTGACACCAGGTATCCTTCTCAATGAGACCCTTTTGGAGGATGTCTGTGTCAGCCGGAGAGTCAATTACAGCCCCTAGTTTGCAGTCGCCTGCGAACTTGGTCAGCCATAGTCGTCCTGTGCTTGCCTGTACCTCTGAGAATTATATGCCAAACAGGAAGGGTCCTAGGACTGAGCCCTAGGGTACACCACTTGTAACCGGTTTAGAGTCAGACCTAGCTCCCGCAACTCTCACCATGTGGGTTCTATCCGTGAGCTCGTTGACAATCCATCTTGTGACATATGGGTTTATGTTCAGGCTGGTGAGCTAGTCTATAATACCAAAATGGGGAATAGTGTTGAAGGCCTTTGCGAGGTCTAGGTATGCTGTGTGTACCCACCTTTCCCTCGTCTATAGCCTTGGTAACTGTCTCAAAGAAGTCCACCAGGTTTAGGAGGCATGATCTGCCCTTAAAGCTGAACTGGGTAGGGTCCAGTGTTTGGAGGTTCCCAATGTCTCTGTTAATGAGTTCCATGATGATGTGCTCCATAGCCTTGTAGACCAAGCTAGTCAGGCTTATAGGGCGATAGTTCCCAGGGTCTGTTGTGGCTCTACCTTTGTGGAGCAGAATAACCGTTGCTGCGTGCCACTCTATGGGTATGTAGCCTGTGGAGAGGCTGAGTTTGAACAGTGTGGTTAGGTGAGGGATTAGTTTGGCTTTGAGCTCATGTAGGATGCAGCCTGGGACACCATCCGGTCCCATTGATGCTGAGTTTTTGGCTTTGGAGAGGGCTGTTTTAACCAGAATGTCTGTGATTTCAGGGGCTCTACATGCTTCTGGTATGGTTATGGGCCATTTTAGGGGTGAGAGGGGGGGTGAAGTTTGCATTGAACCTGTCTTCCAGGATGTTGGTGATATCAGTCAGTTCAGTGTATTTTGTGCCATTCTGCACTAACTCCGAGCAGATCTGAGCATTGCCACTTAGATTCTTGACATAGCTAAAGAATGCCTTGTGGTTATCTTGGAGTCCTTGGCAATTTTTCTTTCGAAGCTCGCTTTGGATGATATTATGAGGGATCGCAGTTTCTTGCTGATACTGATCAGGGATGTCTTCGCTTCTTGGGATTTTACTCTCTTTCTGTACTACTTTCCCTCCTTCCACTGTAGAGTTTGTTTACGGCAGGGGTCCACCAGACTGGTTTCCTTTTCTTGGAGGAGTGAGTCTTGGTTTGGCTTGGGATAGCATGATCCATGCATTCTTGTAGGTGCCCGTATAATGAATTAGTAAAGGATTTTGCAGCTTGGACAGCGTTATCCTTTAGCATGGGGCTTTGAAACTTTCCACCTTGGTCTTCAGTAACGTGAAGTTTGCTTATATATATATATATATATATATATATATATATATATATACATATATATATATATATATATATATATATATATATACATATATACACGCATGCATACATACACACACACTTTTTTATTTTACATGTAATTAAAAGTCTAAACTTGCAAAAGTACCTTGAGACTCTTGGGTTGCTGCCGAACCTCCATGACATGTTTGCGCCTTAACTCCCGTTCCCGACGCTTGTTATACTCCATCTGGTTGGTCAGCTCAGTTTGATGCTGAAGGCGAATAAGTTCACAGCGCATTTTCTGAATGGTGTCAAGATGACGAAACTCCAGCTCTTGCATGGATTCATGCTGACGAAGTAGCATGGCATGCTCAAGGTCTTTCTGTGTTTGCCTCTTGTTCAGTTCCTAAAACAAAAATAATGATACAATGAAAACTAGTACAGGTCTTACTACAAGCTTATTCTGTGCTATAAAACAACCTTGGCACAACATCTAAAAGCTCCAAATAATTAAAGATAAGAAGAGCTCTACAACAGCTTGTGAGAAGTCACGGATCAAGAATAAAAAACAAAAATTCAAGATTGCGGTTAACTGCTACCTTAATGGCTGAAAATCTTGAACCGGAGTCAAACAAGCATGAAAAAAGAAATCCCCTAGCCCTGTGGTCTCCACCCTTTTTTGCACCAAGGACCGGTATCAATGCAAAACAATTATCCACGGACTGGCCATCTTGTGGCGCGCATAATGAAGTATTTATTTGTTTGACATTTGTTTAATGAGGAGGCCAAACCCAGGGAGAAAAGCTCCAAGGAACAATAAAAAGACAGCTGGCAATAATTACTAAAAAAAAAAAAAATAAAATAAAGTGTACAATCTACTTAACAGCATAACATTGATCTACTACAGTTGAGAGATAAGTAAACCTAATAGCAACCTTACTGATTTTGTTTATAACAGCAATATTTAACTTATGTCCCTATTTGGATCTGTCCAGCATACCTCTCAATGGTACAGATTTTCACAGAATGTCCAGATTTTTGCCTCATATTTTTAGTCTTTTTCTCATAAAATTGTCGTTTTCTGGCAAATCGCTGACAGATCATTGAGACTAAAGTCAGAAAATAATAGACAGTTGAGTTTCATACTTCATACCCTTCAGAAAATTCATGCTAATGCAAAACCTGTACTGCTATCCACTTTCAAAGTTTGTAAGAGCAGCACTTAAAAGGGTCCCTATTTTGGGCCTTTGTCCCCCCATTACTTTTGGCGTTGTCCAGATTTCTTGAGAGGTGTGTGTGTGTGTGGGTGGGTGTGTGTGTGTGTGTGACAGAGAGGGGGAGAGAGCGAGAGAAAGAGTGAAGAGTGAGTGTGATCACTGCAGCAGCAGCAATGAGGTCTGTGTACCTTTTGTCCATAACACACACACACAGTCTCTCTTGCATTCTTGCATGCATTCACTCACATACATTGCTCTCACTCTTTTCCGATCTCTCCCACACAGTCACTCCCTCATTCATACCTGCATTCACTCACACACCACTCTTACCCTCTCCCAGTCAAACACACACTCAAGTCACATCCTCATTCATACCTGCATTCATTCATTCACACATCGCTCTCACTCTCCCGATCTCACACACAGTCACATCCTCATTCATTCATTCACACATCTCTCTCACTCTCTCCCAATCTCACACATACACACACAGTGACATCCTCATTCATAACTGCATTCATTCATCCACACATCGCTCTCACTCTCCCGATCTCTCACACACATATACACAGCCACTTACTCCTTCATACCTGCATTCATTCACACATCGCTCTCACTCTCCCAATCTCACACATACACACACAGCCACTTCCTCATTCATACCTGCATTCATTCACACATTTATTCACACATCCACTTATGCATTCATTCAAACACCCCTCTCACTCTTCCCATCTCAAACACACACACACAGTCACTTCTTCAATCATACCTGCATTCATTCACACATCACTCTCACTCTCCCGATCTCACACATATACACAAACAGCCACTTCCTCATTCATACCTGCATTCATTCACACAGACACACAGCTACTTCCTCAATCATACCTACATTCATTCACACATTGCTTTCACTCTTCTGATCTCACATACACAGTCACTTCTTCATTCCTTCCTGCATTCATTCACACATCACTCTCACTCTCCCGATCTCACACAGACAGACAGACACACAGACAGACACACAGACAGACACACAGACAGACACACAGACACAGACACAATCTCTTGCTTTCATGCACGCATTCTCTCACACACATTCACTTAACTTACCTGATGGCCCAGTTCCAAGTGCTCCACGGACCAGTACTGGTCCGCGGCCCGGTGGTTGGGAAATGCTGCCCTAGCCCAAAAACGGACACCCTTCCATTTCTTGCTGCAAAGTTAGCTTGTAGATTCTTTCTGTGATGTGGACAGAAAGCGGAAGCCACTTTCTGACAAAGAAGGGTCAGTGGTCATAACAACAACTACAGAAAAAAAGTTATGTACTCACCATAACGTTCCATCTATGTTATCAATCTTCATTTATCCTTGACCTGTGGGTTTGGTTCTGAAATCGGAACTGACTCTGCTGTAATACAGCCCGCGAGGACCAAAAACTCTCAAGCTTTTCTCCCACAACACTCCTCTCCAATTGACCTCATATCGAGTTTGCTGTCAGCCAGGAAAAATATGCATCATGAAAGAAATTTTGTGGAGACCATATCTGGGAAGGAATGGTTCAAGATATAATAAATAAAAATACAGCTCATTCCACCAAGCGCTTTGAAGGATGGGGGTTGGAGGGAGGGGCGTCAACGATAAATGAAGATCGACAACATAGATGGAATGTTATGGTGAGTACTTAACTTCTTTATCTGATGTTAATCTTCATTTACTCCTTGACCTGTGGGACAGAATCCCCAGCTACTTTTATCCTAGGTGGACACAGAAGAATATTCCTGAGCATAGTAGAACCAAAGGATGCTCTTCCCCTAGAGGCAAAATCCATTTGTAATTATTAGTAAAGGTATGTGGGGTAGCCCAAGTTGCTGCTCCACAAAAATGTCATCCAAGGAAGCTCTGGAATGAAAAATTACAGCAGTAGCTACCGCTCTGGTAGTGTCTGCTTTAACAGATCCAAGTAATTTAACATTCTTTTTGGTGTATGCAATCTTTCACCTGTTTAGAAAGCATAAGTTTGGACACCAGTCTATCTAGTCTAGCACTAGAAAAAGCAATAAATAATTGATCAGATTTTCTGATAGATTTTGTTCTATGAAGGTAGAAATGCAATTGTCTGTGGGGGTCTATTAAGTGCAAAGAATATTTGCCTTTATTTGAAAATTTTGGAAAGAAAACTGGCAAATTTATGGGCCGATTAATATTGGTCTCCGAGACAACCTTTGGTAGAAAGGATGGATTAGTCCTTAAAGAAACTCTATCCAGGTGAAAGGTCAAATATAGTGATTTACACGATAGTGCCTGAATCTCTGAAACTCTTCTAGCAGAGGTAATAGCTATTAGTAAAGCTGTTTTCCAAGACAAGAATTTTAGTTCACAAGTGGCTGCAGGCTTCAAAAGGAGGGTATATCAAAAGTCTGAAGTACAAAGTTAAGATCAGAACGAACATACGGTTCTTTATAAGGAGGCCTCAGCACCAAGGTTCCTTTCAAAAAGGCCTTGCAAAGTTTATGAGATATTAACGAGCCTTCCTCTAAACCACTGTGAAAAATCCGAAATGGCTGAAAGTTGAATCCTGATGGCAGAAACACCATCTTCAAACAACAATGTTAAAAACTCAAACTTTTGTAACATAGGTTCATAGGTTTATACTAGGCTATCTGCCCTAAGGCATTTATAAGCCAAGCCCACATTTTTGTGGCTTACGCCACCCCTTATATGAAAAAATACTGTGCCCATTAGTTTGTTGTGCCGCTGTCCAGCAGTGACACAGAGATGATTCCCAGGGTAAACCTACGATCTCCCATCCACAGGTCAAGATTTCTCTTGAACACAGCCAGTGAGGTGCTCTGCCTCACATGGACCGGGATTTTATTCCACAGCATAGGGAGTCTCTGAGTGATAAATCTATCCCTCCAGCACGTCCTATTTATATCCGTGCTAAGGTTTAAGTCGCTTGCTCTAGTGGTTTTGGTGGATTTGGATTTTTTGAGGTGGAGCATGTCCATTAATTCCGGGTTGGACATGGCCTTGTATGTCAGGCACATGTCACCTCTGAGCAGACGGTATGCGACTGAAGAGCTGGAGTTTCTTCAATCTGGCAGCATATGACAGATTTTGGAGTCCCTTTATATTTTTGGTGAGGAACTTTTGGGGTCTCTCCAACTGCTGCAGATGTCGGGTGAGATACAACCCGAATGGGGCATTGTACTCGATCATTGGTCTGATAAGTGAAGAGTACAGGGGAACAATGACCTCACTAGATCTGGATGTGAATCCCTTCATGATCAGGTGGGCAATGTAGAAGGTCTTTCTAACCACTTTAGCAACGTGAGTGTCAAAAGAAAGGCCACTGTCAACCTGGGTCCCCAGGTCCCTGATAACCTCTTCTGTGCTTAGTGGATTGCCACCTATATGGTAGCTTGGGGTTACCTTGTTTTTCCCGAAGGGTATGACTATACATTTTTTGGCGTTTAACTTCAGGCCATGGCTCTGGCACCAGCTATCTGTTTCCGTGAGTCCCTTCTGAAGGATATCCGTGTCCGATGCACTTTCCACTATGGCACCCAGTTTGCAGTCGTCTGCAAACTTTGTCAGCCAAAGTCCTTCCATGTTGGCCTGTACTTCTGAGAAGTAGATGCTGAACAATAGGGGGCCAAGGACCGAGCCCTGTGGGACACCACTTGTGACCGGCTTGGAGTCTGACATAGCGCCAGCAACTCTAACCCTGTGGGTTCTGTCCTTAAGCCAGTTTGCAACCCATCTTGCGACATATGGGTTTACATTTAAGCTGGTAAGTTTTTCTACAATACCCGAGTGGGGTATTGTGTCGAAAGCCTTTGCAAGGTCAAGGTAGGCTGTATGGACTGCCTTTCCCTCATCAATGGCCTTGGTGACTGTTTCGAAGAAGTCGACCAAGTTCAAAAGGCATGATCTTCCCTTGACGAAGCCAAACTGGGTCGGGTCCAATGTCTGCAAGTCCCCTATATCTTTGTTTATGATGTTTATACATGGGGCTGAAAAAGTATCAGTGTCATTAATATGCGCCCAGAATGAGAATTTCTTCCATTTACTACAATAAAGTTCTCTAGTGGAGGGTTTATGCGAAGCCAAAATAATCTTATGGACTGGAGATGACAATTTTATGCCTGGCAATCACTGTGGAGAAGCCATGCTGAGCTTTAGGTTCTGAAGATTTGGGTAAACTAATCCCTCTGGATGGGATAGGAGATCTCAAGCTGGGTCCAGAGTTCATGGTTGCTGAACCAGATGAGGCCAGAGGAAGGGGAATTAAATCCGTCAAAGCCAGAATGGGGCAATGAGGATTACCTTGCTCTTCAACCTGGTTGCTTTCTTCAGAAATTGAGGGATTAATGGTATCGGGGGGAAAAGGGAAAAAGCTTATAGAAGTGCCGAGGGCCAATTGTGAAGGACAGCATCTCCCGAGACTCCCCTGGAGGGGGGACCAGAGCCAAGTAGCTGCTGCACTTGCTCTTTTGGGGCAATGCAAAGAGGTTGCAGCAAGACTGGCCCCAGTGGCAAAAATCATCTGTGCCACCTTCAGGTTGAGTAAACACTAGTGAGGCATGAGGATGCATCTGCTCAGATTGTCCACTATCACACTGGAAGTGCCCGGGATGTCGCTGCTATTAGAAAGCGGTTGGAAGTGATCGCTCACTCCCAAACTCTAAGCACTTCTAGACAAAGGGGATAAAACTTGGTCCCCCTTGTTTGTTGATGCACCAGACTGACATGTCTGCCTGAATCGCAATTGTCCCTGGAGGAAGGACAGCTTGAAAGGTCTGAAACGCCAACATCACTGCCCTCATCTCTAGGACACTGACATGTTGGCCTCTGTAACTGACCATGTGCCTTGGACTGTCTTGCTCAGATACTGCCCTACCCACCTGATCTGGGCGGTGTCCATGGTCCATATGGCCTGGGGCTGGGATTGTATAAAAGGCCATCCCGTTAAAATATCTGGAGAGTGAACCCACCAGAGGAGATTCCTTTTGCAACAGTTGGTCACTAAAATGTGATGTGACATCGGTTGCTGAAGAATGGACCACTGGGATGCAAGAAGACATTGTAGGATCCTCATCTGGAATCTTGCTAAAGGTACCAAGGTAATGGTCACTGCCATATAACCCAGAGTCTGAAACACCAGATGTGCAACTACTGTTTTGCTGCTGCTGATTCTCCTGACTTGATATTTGATCTTTTCTAAATGGGGAATAGGAAGAGAAGCTATGCAAGTGTTTGTATTCAGATCTGCCCCTACACATTCCAGATTCTGTGTGGGAATCAGATGAGATTTCTTGCAGTTTATTGTGACTTCAAGTTTGGCACAAGTCTGAAGGATATAATCTCTTGACATTTCTAAGAGATGCCTGGTGGGAGTGGTCATGAGCTAGTCATCTAAATAAGGAAATGCTCAGTGTCTGTGTAGTCTCAAGTGATATACTACTGCCATGCATTTGGTGAACACCCTGGGGATGTGGTGAGGCCAAAGGGCAGGGCTCTGAATTGATAGTGACTGGCTCCCAGCCAGAAGTGGAGAAATTTCCTGCAGCACTTGTCCATCTTGATTTGGTAATACACGTCTTGGAGATCTACCGAGTACATCCACTCATCCTTTCCTAAAAAGAGAAGGATGGACTGAACTGTGACCATCCAGAATTTTGTTTATCAAATAGATTTGTTCAAAACACTAATATCCAAGATCTGTCTCGAGTCCCCTGTCTACTTTGTCACTAAAAAGAATCTTGAGTATATTCCAGATTCTTTGTGGTCTGGGGGGATGGGTTGGATGACTCTTTTAATAGCAGTTTCTTGATTTTTTTTGAACTGCTGGTTCCCTTTGACTGGATGGAACATTGGGGATCCTTTCACATTTTTTAAGAAGGGAGTGGAACAAAATGGTGTATCCTCTGGAATAATCCATTGCACCCAAACACCTGAAGTTACTTTCAGCCAGGCTTGTTGGCGTAAGGATAAGCGTTCCCCTAATGCTTCCAGAAGTAAGCAATCTGGCCTCCTTTCAGGATCTCTGGTAGGGTTTGGCCAAGAAAGAATCTCTGGAAACCTGATTCTGTGGGCCACGTCTGCTGCATGGATGGCGTCTTCCATTGAAACTCCCCCTCTGCCCCAGAGAGAGGAACTACGTGTGTCTTGGAAAGGCCCTTGAGATTTTAGGAATCACATTTTTCCACTCCTCTGGTTCCTAGAGGACGACGATTGATGGGGTGGAAAAGTGTACGCCCACTGCAGAGAGGGTCTTCCCATCTTTCTCACAGCTGGACAAGGCATCTTGAACTTCTGGGCCAAAAAGAGAAGATCCATCAAAGGGTGCACAGACGAACGAAGACTTGAATGGCTCAAAAAATTCACATAAGCACATCCAGGCTTGTCTCCTTATGGCTATGCTGGAACTCGCTGCTCTAGTCATCCCTTCGGCTGTATGTGCTATGAGCCTCATGGGCAAGCTGGATATGGACTTGAGGGTAGCCAACTGAGAAGCTACCTTTTCGTGAACTTCATCAGATGTGGCTCCTACAACAGTATTTGATAACTCCTTAATCAAATTCCTTTGGAGCCTAGTGAAATGTGCCATAAAGCTCAATGACCGCAGAACAAAGGTTGAAGAAGCGTATACCAGTTTCCTGAACCTATCCATCACCCAAGACTCTTGACTGGGAGGATTGATAGTAGAACTCTCCTCAGACAGTTCTTTCTTGGTGGCTGCCGCAACCACCATGGCATCTACTGCTAACCCTTTAGCCCAAAACTGAAAATCTTCGGGAGCTGAGATAATTTTGTCTGGCCTGGCCTCTTAGAGATTGGCACTGTGGAATCAGGAGACTTCAACCCCCACTGTGCAATCAGTTTGATGAGATCATCAGCTGGTGGAGTCACCCAAGAAGTAGATGGGCAAGAGCTGAAAGCTTACAGGTATACTGACTCCTCGGGGGGAAGGATGTTGGGACTTCCAGTCACCCCTCTAAGGATCTGTAGGATGTCTCCAAAGGAGACATCTTCAGGGGGTGACCTAGGGGAACCCTCCCCTTCATCACAGTCAGGATCTTCAGTGACGGAGTCTTCTGGGGAATCCAAGTGCTTCCTCTTGCACTTTCTCTTGTGAGGAACTTCTTCAGTGGGAAAATCTGAAGAAGGGTCAGAACAGGATAAAACCTGGACAGGTGTATCTTGCAGTTTCAGCGTTCGCTTTCCCAATGCAGAGGCTGGATAAGAATCAGAACAAGGGAAAGAATCCGGGATCAACTCAGATTGGGGAGTGGACTGGGCGCCCACCAAGGACAAAGCCCTCTCCATTGCTTGGAAGGCAGGTCCCTATGAAGAGGAAAGGGAGCCCAGAAAGTACAGTTTTGTACCTACCATAAATGTAGATGTTCGAAGATCCACATTGCTGCAGTCCTTACTTATGGGTAGTCCGCTGTCCTTGGTCGGCCCGAATACCAAAGTATTAGGCTGACGTCGGTCATGGGCGCCTAGATCTGACATCAGAGTGTCAGGGTATAAAGGCGCATGACCGACGTCATATCCTCAGTCTTTTCTTGCCCCAGATGTCAGAAGGCCAAAACCAGAAAGGCCACAGCCAAAAACAGAATACCTCCCAAACACATGCCCAGCAACAACCATCACCTAAAGCATAGCACCATGTCAAACTACAGTGGGGAAGGAGGGAGGGTAAATTGGACTGCAGCAATGTGGATCTTCGAACATCTACATTTATGGTAGGTACAAAACTGTACTATGTTCTTCATCTCACATTGCTGCAGTCCTTACTTATGGGTAGAATCCCAAAGCAACGGGAAAGGGAGGATGGCAAAATCATAAAGCATTAGGGGCCGCTAAAATGCCCTGTAAAATTGCAGTGGCAAAGCCAGCCCTAGACTTAGAATAAAGAGGAAGGTGGTAATGTTTAGAAAAAGTATGCACAGAACTCCAAGTAGCTGCCTCCAAAATGTCTTTTGTAGCTACCCCCCTTAGAAAGGCCGTATAAGTAGCAGTAGCCCTAGTGGAATGAGGCCTGATTCCCGCAGGAATCTCCTTACCATGATGGGAATAACAGAAAGAAATACAAAACCCAATCCATTTAGAAATAGTTTGTTTTGAAACAGGTTTACCCTGTGAACCCAAAGCAAAAGAAACAAACAACTGCTGAGACTGTCTGAACTCCATGGTTCTGCTCAAATAATAACGCAACTGCCTGTGAATATCCAAAGTATGCAAAATTTTCTCCCCTTTATTTTGGGGATTTGCATAAAAAGTAGGCAAGTGAATAGTTTGATTTAAGGTCACACTAGAAACCACTTTAGGCATAAAGGAAGGATTAGTACGCAAAGATACCCTATCCTTATGAAAAATCAGGAAAGGCTCCACTGCCATGAGGGCCTGTAATTCAGACACCCTTCTTGCAGAGGTAATGGCCAACAAAAAAGCAGTTTTCCATGACAAATACTTTAACTCGGCAGTAGCTGCAGGCTCAAAAGGTTGTAGAGTAAGTTTTTCCAACACATAATTGAGATCCCAAGCAGGAGTAGGAGCTCTACGTGAGGGTCTTATATTCTTTGCCCCTCTAAGAAATTGCTTAAACCAAGGATGAGAGAATAAAGGAGGGTCACAATCATAGTGAGCAGAAATGGCTGCAGCATGGATCTTTATCGAGGAGAAAGACAAACCCTTGTCCAATAACTCAGTAAGATATTGAAGAGCAACACTTAAATCAGGTCTGGAGACATCAAAGTCCTTTCCTTTGCTCCAAATAAAAAATCTCCTCCATTTATCAGCGTAAACCTTCCTGGTACTAGGCCTCCTGGCCTCCAAAATAACATTCAAAACTTGTTGTGGAAGCTGAGACCCTCCAGAGTCTAAAACAGAATATGCCAGGCTGTTAGATGCAGAGACTGAATCTTGACATTGAGGAAGTGACTGTCCTCTTGTGACAAAAGGTGCGGAATCAAAGGCAGAGGCCATGGAGGTTCTCGTACTAAACTCCTCAGTAGTGGGGGGTACCAGTGTTGTCGAGGCCAATCCGGTGCTATCAAAATCATGGTTGGCTTGTCTTGTCTGGCCTTCAAAAGTACCTTGGGAAGAAGAGGCAGAGGTGGAAAGGCATATACATGCAGATTGTTCCAACTGAATGATGGAGCGTCCACCTTCCAAGCTGTGTGATGAAACATTTTTGTGCAAAACTTTGGCAACTGGTAATTCAGTGGAGAAGCGAACAGATCTATGTCTGGAGTTCCCCATAACACTGTCAACTTTTGAAATACATGAGGATCCAATTTCCACTCGTGAGGATCCACTATTTGTCTGCTCAACACATCTGCTAAGGAGTTCTGTGCTCCTGGTAGAAACCTTGCCTGAAGATTGAGGTGTAGATTGAGAGCAGTTTCCCACAAAATCATCGCTTGCCTGCAAAGAGGGTAAGAATGGGTTCCCCTTGCTTGTTGATGTACCACATGACAGTAGTGTTGTCTGTTTGAATCAACACCTGCCCTGGGTGAAGTAAATCTTTGAAAGCCATCAATGCAAACTGGACTGCTAACATTTCCTTCAAGTTGATATGCAAATGTTGGAGTTTGACAGGCCACGTGTTTTGCACCCATTTTCCATTGAGGTGTGCTCCCAAGCCTTGTCCGAGGCATCTGTCGTTAGAATCTGACTCGCCTCTGGCCGGGTCACAGAGTCCCTTGTTTAGGTGACATTCCTGAGCCCACCACAAAAACTCCTTCTGAATGCAAGGTATTATCTGAATGACAGTGTCTAGATCTTGGCAGTGCTGTGTCCATACATTTTGAGATACCATTGAAGCTTCCTCATATGCAATTTGGCATTGGGAAGCACCAGAATACAAGATGCCATGAACCCCAAGGCTTGAAGGACTGTCCTTGCAGTCAGCCTGGACCGTAGAGACATTTGATGGAAATAAAGAGAAAGGCTTCTTTGTTTGTCCGGGGTCAAAAAGCCATCTGGGAAGCTGTATTCAGTCTCACACCCAGAAAGCACATGTCCTGAGAGGGTACTAGACTGGACTTTGTTTCGTTCACAGAATACCCTAGGCATCCTAACACTGCCATCACATACTGTAGATGATGAAGAAGTTCGTCCTTTTCTTGTGCAATAATCAGGCAATCGTCCAAATAAGGATAAATCTGTATTCCTCTTAGTCTGAAAAGGCTATCACTGGAGCCAGAACCTTTGTGAACACTCTGGGCAGTAGATAAGCCAAAGGGCAATGCAGAGAACTGATAATGTAAATTTCCAGCCCAAAACGCAGGTACCTCCTGCAACTGGGCCTGATAGGAACATGAAGGTAAGCCTCTTTGAGATCCAGAGTAACCATCCAGTGATCTTTTCCCAACAGAGGTAAAAGTTGTTGTAAAGTCAACATCTTGAACTTTGGAATGTCCAGGTAAGTGTTGAGGATAGATAAATCCAAAATTGGTCTCCACGTGTTCCCTTTCTTTGGAACTAGAAACAGGCGAGAATAAAATCCTAGGCCCACTTCTGACAGAGGAACTGGCTGTATAGCTCCTATTCGAAGAAGTAAAGAAATTTGTCTGTGAGCCTCTATCCTTTGCCGAGGAGGGACGTCTGGCATGCCTTTGAAAGGAGGCATGGTATGGAAATAGAACTTGTAACCTCGGTTTATAATGTCCAACACCCATTTGTCCTGGGTGACTAAATGCCAATTTTGCTTGAAAAGAGCCAACTTTCCTCCCAAAGGAGCTGCCAGGCAAGAAGAATCTGGCAGCTGAAAATGCAGGTCATTGGGCCTGTTTACGAAAGGACTGGCCCCTGCCCTCACCAGTAGATTGAGCAGGCGAACTCCATTGTCTCGGCCTGAAGGTACTCTGAGCTCTGCCCCTACCACGCCTAGATCTACCCCTAGACTGAGAATCAGAAGAAGGGTACGTCCACCCCTTAGTAGGCCAATTTCTACTAAACTTTGGAGGTTGTACCTGCAAAAAATCTTTAACAGTCTGCATAGACTTAGCCTTGTCTTCCATTTTCTTTAAAACTGACTCCACAGGAGGACCAAACAAAACTTCAGACTGTAAAGGGGCATCCAGAATTCTAGACTTAACATGTTCAGACAAATTCTGATCCTTAAGCCAGGCGTGCCTACGAATAACTGAACCAGTGGCAGCCACCCTAGAAGAAGCCTGTAAAGCATCAAAACCACATTGCAAAGAGTGCTTACCCACCTGTACAGAAACATGCACTAAATCCTGCAATTCTTTACACTCTATGCCCTCTGCCAAAGCATCCACTTTAGATCTTAGCTGAGAAAGGAGGAAATTCTGATACTTCAACATATGAAACTGGCAGTTCAAAGCTCTCATTGCTGAAGTAGAAGAGGTATACACCTTCTTACCCCATCTATCCAAAGCTCTAGCTTCCTTATCCAGAGGAACCGGATTCTTAACAACAGAGGCTCTAACACCCTTAGGCCCCTGACTAATAGTTTCTGGGTCCCCTAGGACTCTTGTACAGATATTTATGAGCCTCAGGCACCCTGTAATACCTGTCCGGTTTAACTGGGGCAGGAGGCACAGAATCTGGATTAAGGGAAGCTTCCGAGAAAACATCTGAAACAACATCCAAAACCGGAGGTATAGCTAAGGGTCTATGCTGTGGTAAAAACAAGAACTCCCTGAGTCTCTTCCGTGAATCAGAGTAATCCTGTCCTTCCCACTTAAAATGCTCCCTCATGGAATGCAGAGTTTCTGAAAATGAAAAATCCTCTGGAGGAGAAGCAGAAGGAGTGGAATCCTCTGCATCAGAATCAGAATAAGGAGGGAAATCTTGAATATCTTCAGCAGAAGACTCTGAATCATCTGAGGCCTGCTCCAAACTTCCCAACTCTGGCTCCATCCTGGGCCTCTTGTCAGGAGGGGGCATAGAACCTCTAATTAAAGTAATCAAATCCTCTGCCATTTTAAGCATGTGCTTTTTAGGCACAGACCCTGAAGAACCAGAACTAACACCAGAGGAAGGCAAAACAGACCTGCCCTTAGAAGGAGCCTTAGAAACAGTAGCAGAAGGCCTAACCACCTTAGGCATAGAAGGGAGAATAGTAACCTGAGAGGCCCCTTCAGCCTGACCTGCCTCCTGAGAGGCCACATCTTGTAAAATCAAAGTTTCCCCCTGGGACTCAACAGAAACTTCAGCCGGATCCACTTGTTCAGCTGTAGCTTCTAAAGGTCCGGCGTCCGAAACGGACGAATCATCCTGCCTAGGCTTTAAAGATTTGTCTTTGCGCTTCTTAGTAGAAGCAGGCCGGAACATCCGACGGCATATTATAATTACACCTCTTGCCAAAGACTAACCTAGCGCAATCTAATCTCCGTTTTATAGTGCGCTTATTAAACCTAGCACAAAACCGACACCCGACTACGTCGTGCTCCGGTCCCAAACAAGGAATACAAAGCGAGTGGTAATCCCTATGCGGTATCTGTTTCCCACAAGAAATACAATTATTCACTTTTTCTGACATCCGGTAAGTAACTGAGGCAAGAAAAAACAAAAATATTCCCCAACGGGGTACTTAGCCCAACTTGGTATCGGTCTGAAACTCCGAAATCGAAAAATTTCAGAACGCCGAACGGCACTTGCAACGCTGCTTCTGCATCGGACCATGCGGCAAAAAAGACTGAGGATATGACGTCGGTCATGCGCCTTTATACCCTGACGCTCTGATGTCAGATCTAGGCGCCCATGACCGACGTCAGCCTAATACTTTGGTATTCGGGCCGACCGAGGACAGCGGACTACCCATAAGTAAGGACTGCAGCAATGTGAGATGAAGAACATCTGAGAATGACTGCCTTGGAACCAAGTTTATTCCCCATCCCAAGGAGACCACCCCGACGTTGAAGCCAGAGTGGTGCAGGGATGGCTCCAAGAAAACAGGAGTCGAAACCTGCCCCTTGGAACCTACAGCAAACCCCCCCCCCCCCCGGGAGCCCTCTAGTTCTGAGAGAACTGAAGAGCTCAGGGGAGTAGTTGGCACTGGAGAAAAGAGTCCGGCCAAGCCAAAACTGTCGGTGAGGGAGGGAGTCTCCAAAACCGCAGATGGGGTCAGAAGAGGAAGACTTGGTGGAGTCGTGGAGACAGTAGTTCCATTACTGGAGGTAGCTGGAACAGAGGACATAGATGTCAATCTGCTTGCTGCAAGAACCTGATCCACCAGCCTTAGCATGTCTAATTCAGAGAAGCTCTTGGTGGAGCGGACTGATTGGGTGGGCAGAGATTAAGGTCTCTCCAGGATGGACTTGGCAACTGTCCTGCATATGGTTCTATAGATGGGACATATTGCATCCTTGGAAAAATGTATTCAAAGTTCCTAATAAATTGGGGTTGGACCCATAGGAGTTGGTGCAGGTATAGAAGATGGAACTGAGGTTGTCTGTTCTGAAGTGCTGTCATGTTTTTCTAATGTTGGCTCCGGTTCCGAAGATGCAAGTAGACTCGGAACAGATGTTTTTGATTCCAAAGCCTTTTGTGGACCCTCCAGTTTAATTTTCTTAGTCACCACTGCCAAAGGAGATATCGGCACAGAGCGACTTCTCTTCTTATGCTTCTTGGATTTTGAAGAACAGGAAGAAGGGTCCCATTTTTGACTTGCAGCCAGATAAAGCCTCCTCAAAAGAAGAATTAAGTAATCCCTTTTATCACCATTCTATTTTTTTTTTCAACTAAGGCTCAATTACTAAAACCGTGGCATACTGAACAATCTTCTTTAAGATGTAATGAGCCTAAACAATACATACATAATAAATGACCATCAGAATTTGGAATTTTGCTGTCGCACTTCTGACATGTTTTAAAGCCAGAAGTGCCCTTTATCAGCCATATCTAACACACAAAAAAAGTGTGTAGATTAGAGCAAAGGGAGAAAAAAATTACAATAAAGTGCTACCAGCAATAATTAGGCCCAGAATACCCAAGGGTACAAGAAAAATGCATAAACCAAAAAAAGAAAGGAAAGGTGAAAGATAGTGCTACCAATGATACGATGGTAGACAGAGTACGAGTGGTAAATATAAATAAATACAAGAAATTTTTTTTTTTTTTAGCAGAAGATAAGAAAGGAAGGAAATCTACCAACTATGGTAGTGAAGGCTTCACCAAAGTGAAAAGAGGACGGAAAGGAGCTGAAAGGAAAAGGTAAGTATAATAGGGAAATTATAAACTAAGGTAAAAGGAATAAATTAATAGAAGGGTAAATGACTATAAGATTTTAAAATATAACTACTTAGCTCAAGAGATTTGGCAACGCATCTGACACTGGAAGTGGAAAATACGATCTGAGGTAAATTAGGGAGGAGCATTGTACGTAGGGAGAAAAGGTCGAGAGTTTTTAGTCCTCACGGGCTGTAGTACGGCCAAGTCAGTTTTGGAACTGGACCCACAGGTCAAGGAATAAATGAAGATTGACAATATCAGATCAGGAAGTTAACTTGAGTCTGTACAGGTCTGGGTGAGGCAATCCGGATGGGTGAGACAGTAGACACCATCTAGGATCCTGAAGCCAGGGAGGTCCTTAATGTGAGGTCTTAACAGGGGAAACTAAACTTGTTTGGACCAGTAATAGCAGTACAGTTTACTGTGGCTTTGCATGTCATAGCTTTTTGCAGAAATTTAAGTATTATGGAAAAGGAAAATGTGTGTAAAGAAGCTGGGGGGGGGGGTCAATGCCCAACTAAAGCATCTCTCAGGGACTGTCCCTTTGAAGTGTTCAAGGTAAGCAAGGTGCTGCACTTGTTTGAAGAAGCAAACAGATTGCAACAAAAATAATCTCATCAGTCCTCTGGATTGACAGAGCACTCGTGAGGCATCACAAATGATCTGCTGAGCCTGTTGGGAAGGCAGTTGTTTCTCCTGGAAATGTGCACTGCTATTAGGAAGTGATGAGAAGGAATAACTCATTGCCAAACTCACATGGCATATCAGCATAAGGGACATGATCTGGCTCCACCCTGCTTGTTCATGTACCATATGACCTGTTGCACTGCCGATTTGGATGGCAACAGGCCCTGAAGGTAACAATTCCTGATGTTTCATCAACACAAAGATTACTCTCATCTCCAAGACACTGATTTGAAGATTGGCCTCCTATAGACTCCTTGAACCTTAGATAATCCTTCCCTGAAAGTGCTCCCCACCCCAAGAGGCAGCATCCTTGGTAACTACTGCTACCGGGATGTGCTAGCAAAGGGTCTCACCAACAGAATTAATTATGAAGTCAACCACCACTGCAGTAGAGCTCTGCAAAAATTGGTGATTTTTTACTGGAGCAGCAGGGCTTTCCCAAAGTTGAGACCACTAGATCTGATCAGGCAAAGAAGTAGTCTTATGTGACAATCAGTGAATGGAACCATGACAATGGAAGAAGCCAAAAGCCCTTGAACTCTATGGATAAACTTGACTGAAAAGTGAAATCTGCACATTCTGAACTCTGTCTATAGACATGAATATTGTGCAAATTGTGTCCATGTGGCATCCCATGACATGGATTATCTGAGTAGGAACCAGTTTTGATTTTTTTTTTAAGTTTACAGATATGCTCACAGACAGGTGAAGGTGAAGTACTCTTGTCATGCTAGCTAGGAGCCAGTCTATGTATGGAAAAACACAAATCTCTTGTAGTCAAAGATGGCTTGCGACTACTGCCATGCACTTGGACACCTAAGTGACGGTAGTGACACCGAAGGGCAGGGCTTTGAAATGAAAATGACTGGTTCTTAGAAGAAACTGCAAGAATCGCCTGAAGGGCTCTGGATATTTTGATGTGGAGTTATGCATTCTTGTGATCTACTGAGCACTTCCAATCATTTGCCTGCAGACTAAGCAAGATCATTTGTGTAGAGATCCTCCTGAAGGTTTTTTTTTTTTTTTTACATAAATATTTATATGACTGAAGTCTGGAATTGGCCCGAGTTTCTTGATTTTCTTCAGAACCAAAAAGAATCTTGAATAAAAACCTGACATTTTGGGGAGTACTGGGATCTCATGGATAGCACTTTTTTATAGAACAGAAGCCATTTCTCCTTCTATTGCTTTTTGCTGATGGGGGTGGCACATCTGCAAGTGACTAACCTCTGGATATTTCCCTCTTACCTAAGAGCCCTGTGTGGTGTCCATCCATGCCAGTGAGTTAGAGGGATAAATGACCCCCCCATGCCTCTACAGGGGAGCAGCTGAGTAGTCCTCCTTCAGGGATGGCTGTCAGAAAAAGGTCTGGGGTATTTCAGATTTCACATACCACTTCTGCCTCTAGATCTGCATCTTCTAAAAGGGCAGCCTCTGCCACAGGCACCATTTTCAAAAGTGGAGTCAAAGGGTTAATGACGAGGTCTCCAAAACCATAAGGACATGGACACCTTTTAGCTACAGTTGTATGACGTTTGTAGGGTCTCAAACTTAACTCCTACTGCAGATGTCTTCCTATCCTGCTCACATTTTTGTATTTTTCACTGATGTAGGGTCTAAACAAAGGAGACCCATTGAATGTGGCATTTGTAAAGGACACTTTGAAATTGTCTGCAAAGCTGAACAGATGAAACCAGGCATGACACCTCATCGTAATGCTTGTCCGTGACACTCGTTACACTCCATTGGTTAGGTTTGCATCAGCCACATGAACAGCTTGGTTATGTTAAAACATAGTGCCTAATACAATTTCAAATTGTGTTCTACATTCTGGGGTGGGCTCCTTCTTCAGAGCCTAATGCTTTCTCAGCTAGAATTCTAAGGAAGGGATTCATATGGGTGGCATACTTCAAGGTCCTGAGACCAAAAGTGACTGAAGTATATGCCCACTTTCCCATTCTGTTCAAAGCACTGGACTCCTCGGACAGAATCAGTATGATCTTGTCTTCTCTTTCTTGGTTGCTGCTGCTGCTGCCATGATAAGTCCACCAGGAAACCCATGGACCAAAACGGTCTGTCCTTGGGAGCCTGAGAATCTTACTGAGATTCCGTGGGACAGACTGTGTTGAATCTGGCTCGTACCATGCCTTCCTGGCAGCCAAATCAACTAGACAGTCCACAGGAGGGACCACCCAAGAAGCAGAGGTGCCTTTGTGGTAAGCCTCAAGAGAGACCTTCACATCCTGTTGGTCATTTTCTCATGTCTCACTAATTCAAGGATGTCACTGAAGTTCGTGTCTTGAGGAAGTGGCTGTAAGGAATGTTCTCAACCAGTGTCCAAAATAACAGACTCTGTTAGAGTGTCCGTGTGCCTCCTCTTACACAGCCTCTTTCTTGATATATTGAAAGCAGACCGATCTCTTTCTTCAGAGGACACCAACTGCTGCTTGACTGGATATTTTAGGCTACTACCCTGATGGGGAGGAGACAACGATGAATGAGTGCCTTAGGCTGGAGCTGATGTCGTGGAAATCCGAGTAGCAGCTCTTGAAGGAGAAGTGATAATCCTCCCAATAACCTCAAATGCCAATCCCACACCTGGCAAATTTGAGGAACCCCCACCAGCTGCCTGCATCAAACTCCCAGTTGTAGTAGTGGAAGGCACCGATGAAGGCATCCCTGACACCTACAGAGTGAAAAGCCTTGAGGAGGGCAACAGTGTTGAAATCTTCAACACTGAAGCCCTGATACCCTAAATGGAATCACAGAGGACAGGGATAATGCGAAAACCTTGCTTTGAGCCACTGATCCCAAGACCTGTGCAACTCTGAGGGTCCTGGAGTAGTGTGTGTGTCAGATCCAATATTCTGAGGGTCAAGCTGGAAGGTCCAGTTGGCTCCGAGCATACAAAATTCAGGTAAAAGCACCTCTGAAGCCACTGGTACTGAGGGACTGATTGAGGAAAAAGCTAAAATGGGAGATGAAGGTGCTACCCATTCTGCCCGAGACCACACTCATTTCAAACTGCGCCTTTAGGCAAAGCCCTCATCATACACTCCCAAACTAGCTCAGAAGAACGTCTAGAGGAAGAAATCAGAGGAGTCCGAGACAGGATCAAAGACAATTCCCACTCAGACACCAATTGACTCCATGGCCTTTTGGGTGATCTGCCTGGTATCACAATCGGCTCCAAGGAGGGAACAGTCCAGGAAGTAGTCTTTCTCAGCATCAAGATCGTGCCAACTGACCTGGATCTGGCCAAGTAGCCTTAAGAGCAGACAACAGAGAACTTATTTTCCTAAACGCGTTGTCATTTTTCAATTTCTCTTTCTATCTTTTTTGGGGTTTATCAGTCTCAGGGTCTGGAGACAGTAAACCCTTGATAATTAATTGTTTTGCAAAGCCAATAAAGCCCTAAGACCAAAGGCTTGGTGGATAGAAGTGTCTTCCGAAAGGTGTTCTACCTCCATGTACAACTTGTGGGTATGCAGAACAGAGGGGGAATTTATGCCCACATTTAAAAAACTTGCAAAAATTCTGGTCTTTCCTTCTCCAAAGCAGAACTCCCACCACCACCACCACCACCACACACACAGACACACACACACACACACACACACAGACACACAAACACACACACACACACACACACACACACACACACACACACACACACAATGTAAACTATAAAGTAATTGTCAAAAACAGAAAACGTAGGCTAATAAATAAAATAAGGCTTTAAACTATTTTAACAGTATTAGTAATGCAAACAATAACAAAGTGAAAAAAACATGCTTGGCCAAAGGCCAAGCTAATGCTAGACAAAAAAGCACTGCAAGACAGTAAATGAAACTAAAGAAAAAAACACCAAAAATTAAACATATTAAAGATAGATTTATCTACATATATGAATAGCTCTCAGCAGCAACTATGAAAAAATTAGAGGTGGAACATTTAGCTTGTGATACATGCATAAAATCGCTATACTGGCAAATAAGTTCTCAGGTATCTTCATCCACAGATGCATTCTGGGAAGTTAAAAATAACAGAGCTCGAGTCTGCAGCACTAATTTTGCCGGCTCAGATCTGACAAGCAGCCTGAAGACACATCAGCCAGATCAGGAACAGATCAGGAGTGAATACGATTCAAAGTTATACACTTACTGTAAAGGATCATTTTCGTCCCTGTCTGTCCGACATGACTATTAGGTATGAAACCATTTACTGGATCTGATCAGGGGATGTGGTAGAGCTCTCATCCTCCAGCTCCTTTAACTTCTTCCCTCCTATAATGCTCGGTTACCCTCCTAACTTCAGATTGAGTTTGCTAACTAGAAGACGCGTTACATAAAAACTGCATATTTGCATAAACATTTGCAAAACAAGAGATAATAGACAGCACTGGGATCTAACTCCTACTACTAAACTGAGAAAAGGCAACAATTTGGGTGAGGGATGGAAGAAGGGATGTTGTATTCAATGGACTAGAACGAAAAGGATCCATTGTTATAAGTACATAACTTCAGTATCCTGTTTTGTTTATTCACCCAATGAAACTAGAAAAGAATCCAAAGCTACCTTCTGGGGTGACATCATGACAGGACACCTTTCAGAAAAAGCTCTGCAGGAAGCCCTGGATCTAGACATCACATCTAATTTATAATACTTAATAAAGGTATGTAATGTAGACCATTTTGCTGCAGCACAAATTTTCTTCACTTAAGAATTTCTGAGGAAGGCCATGGAGATTGCCACAGATCTAGTGAGCGTGTGGTACAGTGCATAGTCCCCTCTTACTGACTAAGCAAACAAAGATAAAGCAATTGGACAATCATCTGGATAATGTCTGCTTAGAAATCTTTCCCCCTATCTTGTTTTGGGCAAAGGAAATTAACAACTGGGAATACTTGCTTTAGCTCCTGGTTCTGTGAAGACAAACATTACAGTTATGCAAGAACTTACCATAACATTAGATATCCTACTGATCACTGTTTCATAGGTTCACAGGTAGGTACACTAGGCTATCTGCCCGAAGGCATTTATAAGCCTAGCCAGAATGTGTTGTCTTTCGCCACCCCCTTAGATTAGTTCCCTGTGCCTCTGTCCAGCAGAGCCACTGAAGTGATCCCTGGGGTAACCTTTCTGTTTCCCATCCACTTGTCAAGGTTTCTCTTGAAGAGTGTTAGTGAGGAGCTCTGCCTAATGTAGATTGGAATCTTGTTCCAAAGCATGGGAAGTCTCTGGGACAGGAATCTATCCCTCCAACACGTCCTATTTATTGTTGTGGTGAGGTTTAGATCCCTAGAGTGTGTGGCTCGAGGGGATAAGGTTTTCTTTAGGTGGAGCATTTTCATCAATTCTGGGTTGGACATGGACTTGTATGTCAGGCAGAGATCACCTGAGTAGGTGGTATGCAACAGAGTAGAGCTGGAGTTTATCCAGTCGAGCTGCATAGGGCATCTATTTGAGGCCAATGATCCTCTTGGCGAGGTACTTCTGTGGTCTTTCCAGCTGTTGCAGGTGTCTTGTAAAGTACATCCCAAATGGGGCGTTGTACTCTGAGATGGGTCTGATGAGTGATGAGTAGAGGGGCTCAATGACCTCTTTTGATCTGTATGCAAACCCTTTTGTGATTAGGTGGGCCACATAGAAGGATTTTCTAACCACTTTGGCAATGTGATTATCAAAGAAGAGATTACTATCTACTTGGGTCCCCAGATCCCTTATTACGACTTCCGTATTTAGGGGACTACCACCTATGTGGTAGTTTGTGAGAACTTTGTTTTTTCCAAAGGGGATAATTAAGCATTTTTTGGCATTTAGTTTGAGGCCATGATTTTGACACCAGGTATCCTTCTCAATGAGACCCTTTTGGAGGATGTCTGTGTCAGCCGGAGAGTCAATTACAGCCCCTAGTTTGCAGTCGCCTGCGAACTTGGTCAGCCATAGTCGTCCTGTGCTTGCCTGTACCTCTGAGAATTATATGCCAAACAGGAAGGGTCCTAGGACTGAGCCCTAGGGTACACCACTTGTAACCGGTTTAGAGTCAGACCTAGCTCCCGCAACTCTCACCATGTGGGTTCTATCCGTGAGCTCGTTGACAATCCATCTTGTGACATATGGGTTTATGTTCAGGCTGGTGAGCTAGTCTATAATACCAAAATGGGGAATAGTGTTGAAGGCCTTTGCGAGGTCTAGGTATGCTGTGTGTACCCACCTTTCCCTCGTCTATAGCCTTGGTAACTGTCTCAAAGAAGTCCACCAGGTTTAGGAGGCATGATCTGCCCTTAAAGCTGAACTGGGTAGGGTCCAGTGTTTGGAGGTTCCCAATGTCTCTGTTAATGAGTTCCATGATGATGTGCTCCATAGCCTTGTAGACCAAGCTAGTCAGGCTTATAGGGCGATAGTTCCCAGGGTCTGTTGTGGCTCTACCTTTGTGGAGCAGAATAACCGTTGCTGCGTGCCACTCTATGGGTATGTAGCCTGTGGAGAGGCTGAGTTTGAACAGTGTGGTTAGGTGAGGGATTAGTTTGGCTTTGAGCTCATGTAGGATGCAGCCTGGGACACCATCCGGTCCCATTGATGCTGAGTTTTTGGCTTTGGAGAGGGCTGTTTTAACCAGAATGTCTGTGATTTCAGGGGCTCTACATGCTTCTGGTATGGTTATGGGCCATTTTAGGGGTGAGAGGGGGTGAAGTTTGCATTGAACCTGTCTTCCAGGATGTTGGTGATATCAGTCAGTTCAGTGTATTTTGTGCCATTCTGCACTAACTCCGAGCAGATCTGAGCATTGCCACTTAGATTCTTGACATAGCTAAAGAATGCCTTGTGGTTATCTTGGAGTCCTTGGCAATTTTTCTTTCAAGCTCGCTTTGGATGATATTATGAGGGATCGCAGTTTCTTGCTGATACTGATCAGGGATGTCTTCGCTTCTTGGGATTTTACTCTCTTTCTGTACTACTTTCCCTCGTTCCACTGTAGAGTTTGTTTACGGCAGGGGTCCACCAGACTGGTTTCCTTTTCTTGGAGGAGTGAGTCTTGGTTTGGCTTGGGATAGCATGATCCATGCATTCTTGTAGGTGCCCGTATAATGAATTAGTAAAGGAGTTTGCAGCTTGGACAGCGTTATCCTTTAGCATGGGGCTTTGAAACTTTCCACCTTGGTCTTCAGTAACGTGAAGTTTGCTTTTGAAAAGTTTTTCACGGTGGTTTCCTTGTCTGGGGGTGGGGGCTGAATGTGGATATCTAAAGTGATTTGTTTTATGGTCAGATCTAACTAGCGAGGGGTGGACCGGTGTGGAACACCAGTCGCCCATGTTGGTGATGACAAGGTCCAATATGTTGTCACCTCTGGTGAGAGTGTTGATCAGTTGATCCAGGGCATTTGAGTTTATAAATTCTAGGAAATGCTGGGCAAGGGAGTTAGTACTTGAGTAGTTCTCCCAGTTAATGTTTGGGTAATTGAAATAACCCAATATTATGGTGTTTGGTAGGACCTTTATGTTTCCCAGTGTTTCCAGAAACGCGGAATGGGGGTTCTGGTACATGGTGCGTGATCTGTAGCAAGCTACAATTTGAATTGCAGTTTTGCCCGTTGTTAGTTGCATGTGGATGATCTCTGAAGCATCGTGCTGTGGCACTAACCTGGAGGTGTGGGTATCCTTGATGAATATGGATACGCCCCCGCCTTTTGTATTTCGGTCCGGGTTTTGTGGCCAAAATGTATGGTAGCCTGGTAGTGCTGGGGTGCTCTCTGGAGCCTTAAACCAGGTTTCTGTTACTGCACATATATTGATTTTCTCCATACTGAGGAGTGGCCTCGAGTGCGTGCATTTTGAGGTTTAGACTTCTGGCACTGAGTAGCATTACTCTCAGTTTTTTTGTTACTTGTGCTATTTACGGCGGTGGGTTTGTCTTTTGAGCCTTGCCTAAAAAAGGCACTATGGGGGTGGCAAGAGCCTTGGCCCGTATTTGAAAGCCTAAGCGTGACAGGTGCAAGCTGTCTCTTGCGAAGCAGCGTGGTTTGTCAAGCATGTCATCCCAGGCAGACAGACACTGGATCCCCTTTGAATGACACCGGAAACTTAGCCAATTGTTGAAATTGATATTTTTTTCTTTATACCGTGGTATCATTCTTGGTGAGGGCAGGATGTTACTCAGGGTCAGGGTCATACCGGCCTGTGCTACGTCATCACTGAGCTCTTCCATATCTCTTTTCTTGTAGTCCAGGGAGGTACGGCTCAGGTTATTCATACCAACATGGACAATGAGAGAGTCATATTTGTACTTGTTCTGGAGTGACCTGAGTGCTTGTGTTATGTGACAGATCCTGGCACCCAAAAGGCAGCTAACAGTAACCTTCTCCTTATTCAGCCTAGTGAGTGGGACTTCAGTGTGCCTGACTATAGTGTCACCTATTACTAGTATGTTGGGTATGTTATTTTGCCTTGAGGGCTGTGATTGCGTGGCACACTGGTTTTGTGAAGTGTGTGTTTCATGGTTTGTGTTAGGGGGTGGAGGTTGCTTGGATGTCTGCTTTGGAGGTCTCTGCTGCTTTTGCAGATTTTTATTTAGAGCCTCCGAGCATGTTTTTGTGTATTTATGTGTGTTTTTTGCTGGTGCTGGTTTAATGGGTCTATGTGAGACAGGTGGTGTGATGCAAGTATTTCGCTTCTCCTCTTGACTGTCTGATCTGTTCTTGGGTTGAGAGAGCTTAGCCTCCAGTTTGGCTGCATAATTGCATCCCTCGCATTTGTTAGTGTTTGGTGGTAGGAGGAGAAGGTTGTCTGTGTACATAAGGCAGTTGTAACATTGCCTCAAAATGCCTAGATTCACCAGATGGACTGAAGAATACACCTGAAACTGCCCTTTGGACATGCCTGGATAGGTACAGTGAACTGTTTTATTGAATGGCTGGTAAGGTCGAATAGAGAGCTTTGTCCTTCTGTACAGTATAGGGGGGTCTAGTGCTAGGGTTTATAAGTGCTTGCTATGAGTTCTGAGCAAGTGCCGGGCTGAGAAATGAATGGCTTGAGTGCTTAAGTTGAAAGTTTGTCTAGTTCCAAGGGAAAAATTGAAGAGGACACTTTGTGGAGGCAGGAATAGTTATACCCTAGCTAACTGGCGCTGCCCGGCCTGCAAAACCGGGCAAATGCTGATTTTATAGCACGGAAATGAAAGAGAGAAATTAGCCCAAAATGGCCAATAAACTACTAATTTCTGGGCTGAAAACACTCCTCCAGGGACAGATAGGCTGCTCAAAGCTTCCCTCTCTAACATGTGAACAGAGAAACTTCCTTCTATCCAAGTAAGGTATGGGGAAACCCAGAGATTTGTAACACAGCCCTGAATTCAGCACTAACCTGAAAACTGGACTATACTACATTAAAAAGGCGGGAAACAAGTGTGTATATATATATATATATATATATATATATATATATATATATATATATATATTTTTTTTTTTTTCAGAAAATAAAGCAGTATTCCTGTATGGGTTGTCACTGCTACTATTTGGCCGAGGTACCAAAGCTTTACACCTTTCTGAGGTTGTATCCCTGATGCATGACCTCAGCTCATAAGCACAGGGGTACACAGACAGATATACAAATGTCATCTTCAGACCATCTCCAAGTCAGCGGCCTGAAGTCTGTGAGGAGGAGCCTGGTCAACTAAGAGGGGTACAGCTTAAATATGCAAGTAAACTCTCCTGTTTCCATGTAGCAGAGGTTATGTAGATGAATAAAACCTTAGTTGCCTGTGAACGTCCAGGGAATGGAGTATCCTCTCACTGTCATTAGTGGGAGAGGGGAAGAAGGTGGGCAGGTGAATGGACTTGTTTTAAGGACAGTTCGTTGACCACCTTTGGCATGAAAGAAGGGTTGGTGTGCAGGGTCACCCTGTCCTTGTGGAAGACAGTGTAAGATGGGCAGGCTATGAGAGCTTGCAACTCTGACACCCTTCTAACAGAGGTACGGACCACCAGCAAAACAGTCTTCCATGTGCACATTTGTAGTGATGCAGAACTGGCTAGCTCGAAAGGAGGCAGTGTGAGTTTTTCTAGGATAAAGCTCAAGTCCCAAGGGGGTGGGACAGGTTTTCTTGGTGGTCTGATGTCCAAGACCCCTTTCAGGAATAATTTAACATCTAGCCTGGCTAGTAGAGGGGGTTCTAGGGGTAAGCAAGCAGAAATTGCAGATAGGTGGACTTTCACTGAGGAGTACGAAAGGCCAGCCTTGTGAAGTTCACACACACAAGTGAGGACTAGAGGGGCATCCACTTGAAAGTGATCCCTGTGCTTCTAGAGACACCACTTGGAGAATCTTTCCCATTTTGACATGTAGGATCTCCTTGTAGTAGGTTTCCAGGCCTCCCTCAGGACTGAAAGCACGTCTTCAGAATAGTGGTGTCTGAAGGGAATTAAAAATTTATCACCCAGAGTGTTAAACATAATGTCTGTAGGTGAAGATGAATGAGTGTTCCCTTCTGTTGTGTGAGTAGCTCCACCATGTGGGGTAACTTGTGGTGACTGCCCTTAGCGATTGAAAGTAGTAGGGGGAACCAGTGCTGCCTTGGCCAATAGGGGATCACCAGTAAGATTTTTGGTTTGTCCTTCCTGATCTTCAGAAGGACCTTTTGAATGAGAGGGAAGGGTGGAAATGTATATAGAAACCATCCCTTCCATGAAATGCTGAAGGTGTCCACCCTCCAGGTAAATGAAGAATGGTCCCTGGTGCAGAATTTCTTCAATTGTCTGTTCTGGGGGGGTGGCAAACAAATCTACCTGAGGTGGTCCCTCACCGGTGGACAATGTCTAGAAAAATTTCCCTTTTTAGCATCCACTCGTGTTGTAGAGAGGCTGACCTGCTGAGAACATCCACTTGTTAGTTGTTTTGGGAAGGGATGTATATTGCTAGATAAGTTGTTTGGGGAGGCAACTTCCTAAATTTGGACGGTTATCCGGCAAAGGAGGTAGGACTTAGTCCCTCCTTGTTTGTTAAGGTACCACATGACTGTGGTATTGTCTGTGAAGATCTGAAGGGGGCCTGGATGCAGCACTGGGAGAAAAGATTTTGGGGCTAAAAGGACTGCTATTATTTCCCTCACATTGATATGTTTCTTTTGGAGGGTAGGTTGCCAGGTCCTCTGTACCATGAAGCCCTTCATGGTAGCCCCACAGCCTAGGTCTGATGCGTCTGTATGCATGTACTGAGTAAGGGTGAGGGGTTGAAATGGAAGGCTGGGTTAATTTGGATTTACTGTATCCACCACATATGTTCATAAATTCATAGGTTGGTACTAGGCTATAGGCCCTAGGGCCTATACAAGCCTAGTCATAACAATTTCCTGGATATTTCTTCCCACAATATTTACTTCCCTGGACCCCTGTCTAGCAGGGCGACTGACATGACCCGCAGGGTGAATTTCCTATCTCCCATCCAACTGTCAAGGTTTCTTTTAAAGAGGGCCAAAGAGGCACTCTGCTTGACATGTATGGGCAGTCTATTCCAGAGTATGGGGAGTCTCTGGGTCAGGAACCTATCCCTCCAGCATGTTTTGTTCATTGTGATAAGGTTTAGATCCCTGGTGCATGTGGCTTTGAGGGACTGGGATTTCTTTAAGTGGAGCATGTCCAACAGCTCAGGGTTTGATATGGCCTTGTATGTTAAGCAGAGATCGCCTCTGAGTAGACATGCCACAGAGTATAGCTAGAGATTTATTAGATGGTCAGCATAGGGCATCTGCTTTAGGCCTGTGATTCTTTTAGTGAGGTATTTCTGCGGCCTTTCTAGCTGTTGCAGATGTCTTGTGAGGTACATACCAAATGGGGCATTGTACTCTATAATGGGTTTAATGAGGGATGAGTACAGTGAGACAATGACCTTTTTTCTGGATGAGAAGCCCTTAGTGTTAAAGTGTGCCACATAGAAGGATTTCCTGACTGTTGTGATGCGGTTATCGAAGGTGAGACCACTGTCCACCTGTGTTCCTAAGTCTCTCATCACACTTTCGGTGTTTAGTGTACTGCCACCTATGTGGTAATTCATGGGTACATGTTTTTTCCCAAAGGGGATAACTATACATTTCTTGGCATTAAGCTTGAGCCCATGGCTCTGGCACCAAGCATCTGTTTCTGTAAGGCCCTTTTGTAGAATATCCACATCATTTGGGGATTCAATAATAGCTCCCAGTTTGCAGTCGTCTGTGAACTTTGTTAGCCAGAGTCCCTTAGTGTTGGCCTGTACTTCAGAGAAGTAGATGCCAAACAATAGCGGTCCCAGGATTGAACCCTGAGGTACTCCACTTGTCTGGAGCTGGATTTGGAGTCGGCTACTTTTACAGTCTGGGTTCTGTCAGTAAGCCAGTTGGTAACCCATAGAGTGATGTAGGGATTTATGCCCAGCTTAGTAAGTTTATCTATTATTCCAGAGTGGGGGATGGTGTTGAAGGCCTTGGCGAGGTCCAGAAAGGCTGTGTGGACTGCCTTACCCTTGTCCACAGCTCTGGAGACTGATTTGAAGAAGTCAATCAGGTTCAAGAGACAAGATCGGCCCTTCACAAACCCAAACTGGGTGGGGTCCAGTGTTTGAAGGTTGCCAATGTCTTTGTTTATAAGTTCCATGATAATGCGTTCCATGCCCTTGCAGAACAGGCTCATCAGACTGATTGGAAGGTAGTTCCCGGGATCCAAGGTGGATCCCCCTTTGTGGAGTGGGATAACTGCAGCTGTGCACCACTTAGTGGGAACAAAGCCTGAGGTGAGGCTATGATTAAACATGACACTTAGGTGAGGTGCCAGTTCATTTGTAGTTCATGTAGTACTACATTAGTTCTGCTTTGAGGCAGGGCAAGAGTGGAATCAAACTCTAGAGGGCGTGTGTGTTAGGACCACACATTCTTCAAGTACCACTGCAGTTTCTGCATATGCATCCTGGCCAAAGGTAGCATAGAGATGGTGGCTGCTATTAGACCCAGAACCCACAGGAATTGTCTTGCTGATATCTCTTTGACATCCATGAGGTCTTAGAAGTAGGTAGAGAGGAAGAGAACTTTGTCCTGAGGGAGGAATGCCTGTATCAGGTCTGTTCCGATTCTGCAAATCAGAAAGATTTTGTCCTGCTGAGGGGTTAGGGATGATTTTGGGATGTTGAGGGTGAACCCCAAGCCCTGTAGCAGGGAAATGTTTAACTGCAGGTGGTTTTGTAGGGTGTCCTCTCTTTGTGCAAGAATGAGGATGTCGTCTAGGTAGGGGTAAATTTGAATGCCTTTGGTTCTGCAAAAGGCTATTGCTGGGGTCAGGCATTCTGTGAATATCCTGGGTGCAGTAGATAAACTAAAGGGCAGGACTGTAAATTGAAAGTGAGAACAGGACCTAGTAAAATGCAAACATATTCTGTGAGAGGGTTTTATGGGGATATGGAAGTAGGTCTCCTTTAGATCGAGTGTGGCCATAAAGGCTTGGGCTGGCAATAGTGTGAGAAGGGTTTGTAGGGATAACATTCTAAATTGTGGAACTTTTAGAAAGAGATTTAGAAAGGACAGATACAGAATTGGCCTCCAAAGGCCATCTTTTTTGGGAGCAAGAAATAATCTTGAATAAAAGCCTTTTCCATCTTGTCCTCGAGGGACAGGGTCTATAGTTCCATGGTTCAGAAGATCCTGTAGGATCTGACGAATAAGGTGTAGTTGTTTTTTTGGGGGGAATGGGATACCCCTTGTAAGAGGCTTTTCTTTCCAAGACAGGAAATATCCCTCTTGTACTACTGCCAGCACCCAGTGGCCTGTGGTTATGGTTCTTCAAAGGGGAAGGCAGTGGGAGAGGTGGGCTGACAAGGAGAGGTAGGCAAAGCAGTCACACATTCTTGGAGCCACTTTTGTCATGAAAAGGCTGTCTGAGTAGGTTGGGAGGTGACTGGTCTGGAAGTGGTCTGCCTCCTTTTCTTTGCCTGGAAGAGGATGGAGTAGCAGAGGAGAGGGTCCTCCAGACAAAGGTAGTTTTAGCAGGTTAACTTCTGTAATATTTGGGAATGGGAGACACCAGCAGGTGCTTACTGTCTTGAAGCTCTCTACTTTTCTTCTGAAGGTGTTTAAAGAGGTCTGCAGATTGCTTAGCAAACAGGAGGTTGTGGTCTAGAGGGGCATCAAGGATTTTAGACTTGAAGTCCTCTGGTAGGGGTTGAAGGCGTAGCCATGAGTATTGGCGTAGGACTGATGCAGAAGCAGCAGACCTAGCAAAGGCCTCTGCTGCATCATGACTGCATCTAATAGAATGTCTGGCCACTTGAGAAGCCAGGAACAGTTTTGATGCTACGTCTGTTTTGCTGGGGCAGTCAGGCATGGATGACAGGAGTGTAGAAGCTTGGGAAACTAGGTCCAAAGCAAATTGATGATATGGGTTTGATAGTTGATAGCTCTGAAGGCTAGGGTGGAGGAGGTGTAAACCTTCTTTCCTATCCTATCCACGTTCTTACTGTCTTTGTCAGTAGGTAAAAGAGATGAGGAGGGAATCAGTCTCGACTGCTTGTCAGGGGATATAGCAATCACTGTGGGTCTGCCAGGGGTGGTTTCAGCAGGAATTTTTGGTCATCCAGTACTTTATAGAAATGGTCATGTCTCTTAGGGGCCAGTGGTTGAGAGTCTGGGTTTTTTGATGCTGAAGACAAATGCATCAAGGTAGGCAGGAATAACTGGTGGAATGGCTGAAGGGGACAGAGATTCCACTTGAAGTAACTCAAAAGTATCACTTTTGAGTTTCAGTCATTTGGGAAGTGTCCCATTTAAAATATTCTTTCATCTTTGTGATGGTCTCCCCAGAAGTGATATCCTCTGGTGGACAGTCCTCTTCTATGGATTCTTCATCAGGGGAATAGTATTCTAGTGCAGAGGCAATTTGAGATGAAGTAATGGACTCATCAGAAGATGAGAAGTAAACCTCCTGTTCTTCTCCTTCATGGGAAGTGGGAAGGTGGATAGAAGAAGCTGAGGCAGGCCTAGGACTGAGAACAGGAATGGTGGAAGGTGAAGAAGCTGTGGGGGGGGGTTAATTTTCTGCTTTCTTTTTAAAGGAGTAGTCCTAGGAGAAGGCCTAGTTTCAGGGGCTTGGATAGGAGCGGGAGCTTCTGGGTAGTGGCATCCCAGTCAGTCATCTGGCAGTGGCTGGTTCCCCCTCAACACTGGTGGAGACTGACGTCTGAGCTGCCTCCATGGACGGGACATTACTTCCGAAGTGGCTTCCTCAAGAGGAGAAAAAGTACAGTTTTGTACCTACCATAAATGTAGATGTCCGAACTGGATAGCATCTGCAGTCATAACAAGTGGGTTGTCCTGTCGTCAGGCAGCCCTGCAGTCGGCCGGATTCCAAAGTCGGGTCCGGCTTGCTGATGTCGCACTCCACCCGGCGTCATCTCTGTTGGTCTTCGGGTATAAAAGCATCAGCCGACGCCATTTTCCTCAGTGTTTCTTGCCCCAGATGCCAGTAGCCCTCTTGCAGGCTAAAATTTGGATAGATGCCAATGTTTCCAAATAGATAGAGGTAAACACAAAAATAAGCATATATGTACATATATACAAACAAATACACCATGAAAGACTCCCCCCCAACAGCTAGCTATTAGGAGGGTAAACACCCTAGGAGTACCACAGAGGGGAAGGAGGGAGGGTAATCCTGACTGCAGATGCTATCCAGTTCGGACATCTACATTTATGGTAGGTACAAAACTGTACTATGTCCTTCATGGATGCATCTGCAGTCATAACAAGTGGGTAGAATACCATAGCCAACTAGGGGAGGAGGATAAAAGTAGATTATGGTGTGTTTAGGATCCCTTGCAGTACAGCAGTGGCAAACCCTGCTCGAGATCTGGAATATAGAGGCAAATTATAATGCTTGGCAAATGTATGCACGGAGGTCCAAGTAGCCGCCTCAATAATGTCTTTGGTTGCCACTCCTCGTAAGAAGGCTGTGGTAGTGGCTGTTGCCCTTGTAGAATGAGGTCTTATGTTCTGTGGAATTGGTTTTCCATGGAAGGAGTAACAGTATCGTATGCAATTTCCTATCCATTTGGAGATTGTCTGTTTGGAAATAGCTTTTCCTTCCCTTCCTGTTGCATAGGCTACAAAAAGTTGGTCAGTCTTTCTGCTATTTTTGTTCTGTCCAAGTAGTAGCGTAGCTGTCTATGTACATCCAAGGTATGCAGTATTCTTTCCCTCTGTTTTGTGGGTTGGGAAAGAAGGTAGGTAGGTGGATTGCCTGGTTTAAAGATACTCTGGATACCACCTTGGGCATAAATGTAGGATTAGTCCTCATGGACACTCTATCTTGGTGGAAGATTAGGAAGGGTTGCACTGCCATTAAGGCCTGTAGTTCTGAAACCCTCCTTGCTGAAGTAATTGCCAGTAGGAAAGCAGTTTTCCATGACAGGTGTTGTAGGTCTGCTGTTGCTGCTGGTTCAAAGGGTGATAGTGTCAACTTTTCTAGCACAAAGTTTAAATCCCAAGCTGGTAATGGTGGTTTCCTTGGAGGTTTTACATTCTTGATTCCTCTGAGGAACTGCCTGAGCAAAGGTGCGAAAAACAGGTGGATCAAAGCTGTATTCTGCTGAAATAGCTGATGCATGTATCTTGATGGAGGAGTAGGACAGGCCTGAATGAAGAAGTTCGCCAGATACTCCAGAATGTTAGGCATATCTATGTTTGACACATCTTTTCCTCTTTCCGTACTCCAAATGACAAACCTTTTCCATTTTCCAGCATAGTTCCTTCTTGTTGAAGGTCTGCGTGCTTCAAGAATAATGTCTTTAACTCTTTGGGAAAGTTCTGGATTAGCTGCTGCTATGTGATGTTCCATGCAGTCAGTTGCAGCGTTTTAGGTTTGGATGTATGATGCTGTAGTTGTTCTGAGTTAACATCAAAGGCATCAGGGTATTGGCCACATATTGTTCGAGACATGCTCTTCAGTAGTGGGTACCAGTGTTGTCTTGGCCAGTTTGGAGCTATCAGGATTATCCTTGGGCGTTCTTCCTTGATTTTTAGTAGTACCTTGTGTATCAAAGGAAGAGGTGGGAATGCATATGCTGTTAGGCCTTTCCAGTTGAAGGAGAGTGAGTCCACTTTCCATGCTAGTGGGTGGAATGTCCTTGTGCAGAATTTTTGAGCTGGTGATTGAGAGGTGATGCGAATAGGTCTATCTGTGGCATTCCCCATTTCTTTGAGATGGTCTTGAAGATGTCCGGGTGCAGCTTCCATTCGTGGGCATCCGAAGTGGTTCTGCTTAATATGTCTGCTAGAGTATTGTCTTTCCCCGGTACAAATATTGCCTGTAACTGAATGTTGTAGCTGAGTGCCAGGTTCCACAGCTCCAAGGTCATTCTGCATAGGGGGTATGAGTGAGTGCCTCCCTGTTTGTTGATGTACCACATGACTGTGGTGTTGTCTGTCCTTATCATCAACTGGCCCTCTTTGAGGAATGGTTTGAACTTTTGGATTGCCAGTTTTACTGCCAGCATTTCTTTTAGATTGATGTGCAGGTGAAGTTGGTCCTGTGTCCACAATCCTTGCACGCATTTGTCCAGCATGTGGGCCCCCCATCCTAGGTCTGAAGCGTCTGTTGTGATGGTCTGGCTTGGTTGACATCTGCGAAAGGGTAGGCCTGGGTTTGACTGGCATGCCTGAGCCCACCATAGGAACTCCTGTTTTAAGCATGGAATTAGTGGGATTTCTGTTTCTAGACTGTGTCTGTGTTGGGACCATAAATTCTTTAGGTACCACTGTAGTTTCCTCATATGTAGTCTGGCAAATGGGACCAAGATTATGCATGATGCCATGAAGCCCAAGGCCTGCAGAACTTTTCTTGCTGTTAACTTGTTCAGTTTTGTTAGTGCCAAGAAGTAAAGAGGAAGTTCTTTTTGTTTTCTGTAGTCAGGAATGCCATTTGTTGTACTGTGTCCAATTCCGCCCAAGAATGTCCTTGTTTGGGATGGTATCAGCCTTGACTTTTGTAAATTGACTGTGTATCCCAGTCCTTGTAGCAAGTAAATGACCCTTTGTAAATCTGTTGTCAGCTTGCTTTTGTTGTCCCTTGTAGCAGGCAGTCGTCCAGGTATGGGTAAATTTGAATTCCCTGTAGTCTGCAATGGGCGATTACTGATGCCAGGCATTTTGTGAATACTCTGGGCGCAGTAGATAAGCCAAAGGGCAATGCTGAGAATTGATAGTGCTCTGATCCTGCAAGAAATCTGAGGTATCTTCTGCAGATTGGTCGAATGGGGACGTGCAGGTATGCCTCCTTGAGATCTAGAGTTACCAGCCAAGACTCCTTGCCCAGCATGGGAAGAAGTTGCTGTAGGGTCAGCATTTTGAATTTTGGGACAATGATGTATGTATTTAAGGTGGACAGGTCGAGAATTGGTCTCCAACTTTTTCCTTTCTTGGAACTAGGAATAGTCTGGAATAGAACCCCTTTCCTTGTTCTGCTGTTGGCACTCTTTCCACAGCTCTCATGTTTGCTAACACCATTATCTGGCGTAGAGCCTCTGTTTTTTGATTTGGAGGTAGATTTGGCATTCCTCTTTTGACTGGTAAAGTGTGGAAGTGAAACCGGTAACCTTGATCTATGGTTTGTAAAATCCACTTGTCTTTTGTTATGTAGTGCCAGTTCTTTGAAAATAAGGTTAACTTTCCGCCTAGAGGAGCTGCTATTTGTTCCCTGGTAGGAGGAGTTAGGATTAAGTCACTGTGGTTGTGCTGAAGTAGTGGCAGTGGCTGTGTCTGTGCCTCTGTTGTTGCCTTGCCACTGTCGTCCTCTGTAGGCACCTCCTCTGGATTGGTTTCTGCCTCTGGAACGTCTATTCCTGCCCCTTTGAAATTTTGTGGAGTCAGGAAAGGACCAATTTTTGGCAGGCCAGTTCCTGCTAAACCTTGGGGGTTGAACCTGCAAGAAATCTTTAACAGTTTGAACAGATTTTGCCTTTTCTTCCATTTTCTTCATAACCTGCTGGGCAGGTGTACCAAACAAACTTGTCTTGTCCATAGGAGCATCTAGCAACTTAGCTTTAACATGATCCGGTAAAGCTTGTTCCTTTAGCCATGCATGCCTTCTTATCACTGTGCCTGTCATGGCTGATCTAAATGAAGCCTCCAGTGCATCATAGCCACATTTTAAGGAATGGTTGCTAACCTGTTGTATGTTATTTACCATCTCTAATACATATTTCTTATCAAGAGATTCATCAGTGGTTAGTTTTTAGTTAACTGATCAAGCATAAACTCTTGGTATTGTATCATGTGAAACTGACAGTTTAAAGCTCTAGCTGAGAGAGTAGCTGAAGTGTAGACCTTTTTACCCCATCTGTCTAATGACCTTGCTTCCCTTTCAGAAGGAATAGGGTTTTTAGCTGTGGTCGCGGCTACTGCCTTGGGACCCTGGGATATAGTTTCTGGGTCTGCAAGTGGGGCCTTTGTAAAGGTGGTGATGAGTATCTGGCACCCTGTAAAATCTGTCTGGTTTGGCAGGGGCTGGGGGTAAAGAATCTGGAGCGGAGCAAACATCATTGAAAGCATCATCCACCACAGAGAGAACAGGAGGTATAGCTAAGGGCCTGTGCTGTGGGAGGTGCAGAAAGGTCCTAAGTCTTTTTCTGGAGTCTGAAAAATCCTGTTGCTGCCATTGGAACTGTTCTCGCATGGCATGCAAGGTTTCCCCAAAGGAAAATTCTTCTGGTGGGGAAGCAGCTGGAATGGATTCTTCAGCATCAGAATCTTCAAAATTGGAGAAGGGAGCCTCTGGCTGGTCAGTTATGTCTGATTCATCAGCAGAATCATCAGAAGACACTGGCTCAGGGGCTCTGCCCTAGGTCTCTTCTCTGGGGCTGAGAGGCCCTGTCTGGGTGAGATTGAGATCCTCTAATTAAAGAAATTAAATCTTCTGCCAAAGAAAGCATTTGAGAACTGGAAGAGGGCCTGGATGTGGGGGGTTTAACAGGCACTGATTTAGTAGTCTTGGCTGCTTTGGCCCTGGCGAAGGCCTTAATGGACATGGCTGCTGGAGGCCTAGCAGCACCACGTGCTGGGGTAGAGACATCCAAGGGATGGTGTCTGATAAGTCAACCACCGTAGTGGGTAAAATTTCTGAGGTCGATTCAAGAGTTGTAGCAGGGGCCTCAGTTGTAAGAACAGGTTCAGCTGTACTTTGATCAGTTTTCTCGGTTTCGGCCGAAACCGAGACACTCATGATTTGCTTTACCGTGGTTTCGGCGAAACCGCGGACCGCGATGTCGGTCTTTATCTTTGCGTTTTTGGTAGATTGGGTAGTCGGAGGATCCGGCGGCATAATGTACGCAAAATCAGTACCGAAAAACTGTTCTGCAAAGTCCGACCGGCGCCTAAGCGTTCGTCGGTTGAAAGAGGCACAGGCGAACAGGCTGCTACGTCGTGGGCTGGGCCTAAACAAGGCAGACAGTAAGAGTGGAAATCTTTATGAGGTATTTGTTTCCCACAGGTTAAACAATTGTTAACTTTTTCTGACATCGGCTGAGGCAGAAAGAGTCCCCAACGGGTACTTAGCTTTAGAAGTCTTGGTAGTATTCGGTAGAAGTAATCTCTGGATCCGACCGACCGGCACTTGCGAACAGCTTCTGCTTCGGGCGCCACGCGGCAAGAAAGACTGGGGAAAATGGCGTCGGCTGATGCTTTTATACCCGAAGACCAACAGAGATGACGTCGGGTGGAGTGCGACATCAGCCGAAGCCGGACCCGGACTTTGGAATCCGGCCGACTGCAGGGCTGCCTGACGACAGGACAACCCACTTGTTATGACTGCAGATGCATCCATGAAGGACATCGAAGTAGACGGCTCTAACGGACGTCCCTCAACCCCTAAATCGGAAGCTGGTGAGACATCCAAAGGTGGAGTAGTAGAAATACCAGGCCTTGGCAACTTGGCCTTTTTTCGTGGTGGTTCAGCTGGGGCGGGCAACTTGGGATCCATCCTGAGCACTAATTTTTTAAGCCTTTGGTTTGCAAGGTACAAACTAAGGGCATACAGATGGCTTCTGAGCATCTTTGGCACAAAAGACTGACAAATAAGGAGAGCGGTATGGTTGTGTTCTCGGCCTAGGCAAAATACGCAGTGGTCATGCGTGTCCTTATGTGGAATCTGACGCCCACATCAGCATTTACCCTTCTTAGCGGACATTGGTTAATGGGGGCGAATAGCAAACCAAGCTCAAGCAAGTGAAACAAAACAAAATCCCCAATGGGGTACTTAGCTTTTAGATGTCTTGAAAGCAGAGGAGCAAAGCGATCAATGTGACGGTCAACTGCGGCTGAAAGGTTTGGAGGTCTGTGCATGCAGACAACACATTTTAGGTCCCTGGTTTATGGCCCAATGTGTGACGTCCCACGCACCTGCAGCAACCAAGCTTAAGCTTTTGTATAGGAGCCGATGTTGGGGTCGCCTGGGGTAGAGAATCCCTCACTAAGAATTCTGCAACATAGGAATACAAGGACATTCAGTAAGACATCTACTGTTATGGTAAGTTCTTACACCACTGTACTGTGTCTAGATTGAAATCAGTGTTGCAGTATTCCTGACATACAAGTGATTCCCAGAGCTGAAAGAGGTAGTGAGATGGGTGGTTGACTACTGAGTAGATGAGCTAACAGACCAGCAGGACAGACGTAGTAAAGGCAGCCCTGGACCTGAAAAAGGCATCAATTTTGTAGCGTTTGGTGAATGTGTGTACAGAGAAACAAATAGCAGCTTCCTAGCTTTCTTAAAGAGAAAGGATGGGTTAGTTCTCAGATCTTTTTTTTTAACAACTTTATTGAATTATCACTTGTGACATAAGCATACTTATATTTATATAAAAGCATCAATCCAGCTTAACAAGTTTACATTTACAAGTACTACACGACACATTTTGTTATACATCACATAATCTAAGGAACATATATAAATTATTCACTAACCTGCATTCTCTTAATCACTCCTCCTCCAAACCATTTTTTTGCACAAATTTTTCCAAAAATTACCATTTTTTCATACAATAAACAGCTTTATTAAATTATCAATTGACATGTTCAAACATACCTCTATATAAATGAAAACAAACCAAACTGACATACTTAGGTTGCAAACATTATACATCACATATAATCCATCCAGACATTGTCAAACATTACATTACTCATTCAAACACTGCTTTCTTTTAAACATCATTGCTCCTCCAAAACATTATTCTGCATGTATTACCACAACTCCCATTTTTTTTTCTTTTTTTTTGTTTTTTTTTTGTAATTTGGTCCTAACCTTTTCTAAAGATCAATTTCCAGTTATTTTATCTCTGTTACTATATTCACTACTTCTAGTACAGTTGGTTTAGACTTTGATTTCCATTTTTCAGTAACTGCTTTTTGGTAGCCACCATAATTAGTCTCAGCAAGGCCTTACTAGGTCTAGGCAATACAGATTTTTATCATGGTTAAAAAAAAATGTCCTTAGTAATACCAATTTGCTCAACCAGTATTTCTGACAGAGCAATCTGCATTGAATTTTTTTAAAAAACGTGAACTCATTACACTCCTAAAAATATGTACCCAATGACCTGTTTCTTCTCCATCACAACATTTGCTAAATACCTAAGGAAAAAATATTTGAAGTCTACTTGGGCTATAAAAATACCTATGTAAAGACTTCTAAGCAAAGATCTTAAAATCTTCTAGACTTTGTTGCATATTCGGGAGTCATCCATACACCCCCGCCCCCATTGTTTCTTTGTGAAATGCTTATCCAATCTCTTCCCAATCCTTTCTAATCTCCTCTAATTGAATCCTATAGTTATCATGCAGTATTTTATATGCTCTGCTAATTATGCCTTTTTAACAACATCTTCTGTTCTAGATTCTACCAAAAACTCTTAACAGTACTGGTCTTTCAATTGGGATTCTCCTATTCCTTTCTCTTTGCCTATACTACGATTATCAATCTTTGATAGGGAAGACAATCTCTAGCCTGCAGTCCAAATAAATTCTTGGCCTCTTCCCATTCTATTAACCTCCCATCTCTATTATTTGCTCCCAATATCTTGGGTCCTTTCTCAGTTTTCTCCAGTAAATTCCAACCCCCTCTTGCCTACTGTCTGTATCCCTAATTGCACTCATTCCTATTGACAGAACAGTACAGTTTTGTACCTACCATAAATGTAGATGTCCGATAGATATGCAACTGCAGTCATAACATATGGGTTGTCCTGCCTCAGGCAGCCCTCGGTCGGCCGGATTCCAAAGTCTGGGTCCGACGTCGGCTGATGTCGCATTCTTCTCCGACATCAGAGCGGCAGGAGTACATAAGCATCAGCCGACGCCATCTTCTTCAGTGTTTCTTGCCCCAGATGCCAGGTGCCCTCCAAGGAAGGCTGTAATCAATTTGGAAGACAAAACAGGTTTCCAGACAAATAAATAAGCAATAAACAGATACACCATAACAGATATCCCCAGCTAGGATAACAGGGAGAGGAGTGGACCCAAGGAATAGAGGGGAAGGAGGGAGGGAAAACCCGACTGCAGTTGCATATCTATCGGACATCTACATTTATGGTAGGTACAAAACTGTACTATGTCCTTCAAGAATGCAACTGCAGTCATAACATATGGGTTGAATACCATAGCTTAGCTGGGGGAGGTGGAAAGCACTAAGAAAAGGATGGTGTAGCTATCAATCCCTGCAGGACTGCCGAAGCAAAGCCTGCTCTGGATCTGGAATATAAAGGAAGGTTGTAGTGTTTGGAGAATGTATGCATGGTGCTCCATGTAGCAGCTTCTAGAATGTCTTTTGTAGGCACCCCTCTTAAGAAGGCTGTAGAGGTAGCTGTAGCTCTGGTAGAGTGTGGTCTGATATTGGCTGGTACACTCTTTCCATGGAAGGAATAACATAATCTGATGCAATGTCCAATCCATTTTGAGATAGTCTGTTTGGAAACTGCTTTTCCTTGTACTCCAGGGGCGTAAGCTACAAAAAGCTGATCAGACTTCCTATTGGCCTTGGTTCTGTCCAGGTAGTAGCGAAGTTGTCTGTGAATGTCCAAGGTATGCAACAGTCTTTCCTCTTTGTTCTCAGGATTGGGAAAGAAAGTATGCAGGTGAATTGCTTGATTCAAAGAAACCCTAGACACCACTTTTGGCAGAAAGCTAGGGTTGGTTCGTAAGGAGACCCTGTCCCTATGAAAGGTAATGAACGGTAGTATGGCCATTAGGGCCTGTAATTCCGAAACCCTTCTTGCTGAGGTAATTGCCAACAGGAAAGCTGTCTTCCATGAAAGGAACTGTAAGTCCACAGAAGCTGCTGGCTCAAAGGGTGGTAGAGTCAGTTTTTCTAGGACAAAGTTGAGGTCCCAAGCTGGTACTGGGGCCTTTCTTGGTGGCTTGATATTCTTGATTCCTCTAAGAAATTGCCTTAACAAAGGATGTGAGAACACAGGTGGATCAGTGTTGTATCTAGCTGAAATAGCTGAAGCATGTATCTTTATAGAAGAATATGAGAGTCCTTTCTGTAGCATATCTGCCAAGTATTCCAGGATGAGTGGGATGTTCAATAATGATGCATCATGACCCTTGCTGGTATTCCAAATGCTGAATCTCTTCCATTTTGCTGAATAAACCTTTCTGGTGGATGGTCTGCGGGCTTCTGTTAATATCCGCTGAACTTCCTTGGCGAGAGATAGATTGAGGTTATTCATGGAATCTCCCAAGCTGTTAGCTGGAGCGTCTGAATGTTGGGATGTACTGTCTTGAAGATGTTTTGAGTCAAAAGATGGGGCCATTGGGGAAGGGCCCATTTTTTGTTGTGGCATATGCTCCGTAGTAGTGGATACCAGTGTTGTCTCGGCCAGTCTGGAGCTATTAGGATCCCTTTTGGCTTCTCTGCTTTGATCTTTAGTAGTACTGTGGTCATCAGTGGCAGAGGTGGGAATGCATAAATTTTTAGTAAGTTCCAGTTGAATGAGAGCGCATCTGTTTTCCATGCCTGTGGATGATATGCCCTTGAACAGAACTTTTGTAGCTGATGATTGAGGTGGGAGGCAAATAGGTCTACTTCTGGCCTGTCCCATGTCGAGGTGAGCCTTATGAAGATTTCTGGATGTAACCTCCATTCGTGGGGATCTAGGAAATTCCTGCTTAGGCTGTCCGCCAGCACATTGACTTTGCCTGGAACAAACTGGGATTGCAACTGTATGTTTAAGCTCAGTGATTTTTCCCAAAGATTCATTGTCAGTCTGCAAAGGGGGCAAGAATGGGTGCCCCCCTGCTTATGTACCACATGACAGTGGTGTCGTCTGTCCGTATTAGCAGGTGGCCTTGCTGAAGTTGTTGTCGAAAGGCCTCGATGGCATGCATGACTGCCAGCATTTCTTTTTGGTTGATATGCAGATGCATTTCCTTTGGAGACCATTGTCCTTGAATACACCTGCCCTCCATGTGCGCCCCCCATCCATGGTCTAAGGCGTCTGTGGTCATAGTTTGTGTTATTTGTGGTTTTTGAATGACATTCCTGTGTCTGCCTGGCTTACCGAGGCCCACCATAGGAATTCCTTTTGTAGGCATGGAATAAGCGGTATGGTTGTCTCTAGGTTGTTGCTATGTTGAGACCATAAACTTTTTAGGTACCATTGAAGCTTTCTCATGTGTAGTCTTGCTAATGGAACTAGGAGAATGCATGATGCCATGTAACCCAGGGCCTGTAGGAATCTCCTTGCAGTCATCTGGGTGAGCTTTGCCAAACCTTTGAAATAATGAGTTAACTTCTTTTGCTTGTCTTCTGTCAGGTAAGCCATTTGAGAGGTTGTGTCTCGATTGGCTCCTAAGAAAGTAATTTGCTGGGATGGCTGCAGTCTTGACTTTTGGAAGTTGACTGTGTATCCCAGAACTTGTAGCAATTGAATGACATAATCCAAGTTTTTTGTCAAAATCAGTTTGTCGTCCGCTTGTATGAGGCAGTCGTCCAGGTACGGGTAAATTTGGATCCCCTGGAGCCTGCAATGAGCAATTACTGAAGCCAGGCATTTTGTAAACACTCTGGGCGCAGTAGATAAGCCAAATGGCAATGCTGAGAATTGATAATGCTCTGGCCCTGCAAGAAATCTGAGGTATCTTCTGCAACTGTGTCTGATAGGGACATGCAGGTATGCCTCCTTGAGGTCCAGAGTAATCAGCCAAGACCCCTTGCCCAGCATGGGAAGGAGTTGCTGTAAGGTCAGCATTTTGAACTTTGGTACTATGAGAAAGGTGTTTAATGCAGACAAATCCAGTATTGGTCTCCATTGTGTTTATTTTCTTGGAACAAGGAACAGTCTTGAGTAAAACCCCTGGCCTTGTTCTTGTTGTGGAACTTTTTCTATTGCATTGATCTGAGTTAGCAGGGAAATTTGCTTGAAAGCCTCTGCCCTCTGGTTTTGTGGTAGGTTTGGCATGCCTTGTTTCCTTGGTAAGCTATGAAAGTGGAACCTGTAGCCTTGGTCTATAATGTCCAAAATCCATTTGTCCTTTGTCAATCTGTGACAATTGTCTGAAAACAGAGATAATTTTCCGCCCAAGGGAGCTTCTGTTTGCTCTTTGGTAAGCGGAAGTAGAGGAAAGTCATTGGGATTGTCCCTGTGGGGCAGGAGAAGCCCCTGTGTCACTTCTTTGGTTTGCTGGTTGCCATTGTCATCCCCTGTAGGAACCTCTGTATTGTCCTCTTCCTCGGCCACGTCTGCTTTTGCCCCTTTGAAATCTTTCAGTATTAGGAAAGGACCAGTTTTTTGAAGGCCAATTCCTGCTGAATCTGGGTGGCTGAACCTGGAGGAAATCTTTGACTGTCTGAACTGACTTGGCTTTTTCCTCAATGGTCTTTAATACATCTTTAGCATTAGCACCAAAAAGCTTGTTCTTTTCCAAGGGTGCATCAAGAAGATTTGCCTTAACATGATCTGGTAGAGGTTGTTCTTTTAACCATGCATGTCTGCGAATGACCGCCCCTGTCATAGCTGCCCTACATGAAGCTTCCAATGCATCATATCCACACTGAAGGAAGTGATTGCTAACTTGCTGAGAGTTGTGTACAGCCTCCTGCAAAGACTTCCTATCTAAAGGATCAGAAGAGGCCAAAGTTTTCTGTAAATCATCTAACAGGAAATCCTGATATTGAAACATATGAGAGAGACAATTGAGAGCTCTCATAGATAAAGTAGTGGAGGTGTAAACCTTCTTCCCCCATCTCTCTAATGACCTAGCTTCCCTGTTGGAAGGCAAAGGATTTTTGGAGGTGGTAGCTGAAACCCCTTTCGGCCCCTGTGAAATAGTTTCTAAATCAACAGCATGGGCCCTAAAGAAGTGAGAATGTGTTTCAGGAACTCTATAGTATCTGTCCGGCTTGGCAGGAGCAGGAGGGAGAGTATCAGGGGTAACACTGGAGTCAGAGTATAAATCATCCAAAACATCAAGCACAGGAGGGATAGCTAAGGGCCTGTGCTGGGGCTTTTTAAGGAAGGTACGAAGGCGCTTTCTGGAATCAGAAAATTCCTGGCCTTGCCACTGGAAATGTTCCCTCATGGAATGCAGAACTTCCCCAAAAGAAATATCCTCAGGGGGGAGGCCGAGGGGATGGAGTCCTCTGCATCTGAGTCCTCGTAGGTCTGGAAAGGCTCTTCCTGGCTATCGGAATGGCCAGAGGCCTCAGAATCTTCATCTGAAGGGAGAGGGTCAGTGGGCTCAACCCTGGGCCTCTTATCAGGAGGAGGCTGGGATCCTCTCAGGATGGGCCTGGGACCCTCTGATCATGGAGATTAAGTCTGCTGCCATAGTCATGATTTGTGTCTCAGGAGTAGGCTGAGGTAAGGCTTTTGCAGTAAGGTGCTTAGTCTTGCTGGCTGCCTTAGCACGTGTGTAGGCCTTGATAGACATGGACATGGGAGGCCTAGCAGCTCCACGTGCAGGAGTTACCTTATCCACAGCAATGGTCTCGGGCATTTCCTCGGTTACAGTATCCGGAGGAAAATCAATAACTGGCGTCGGTGTGGTCTCCAGTATCGGAGGTATCGGTAATGTGGTGTCTTCGGTTCGGAGCGGTGAAATAACCGCCTCAGAGGGAACCGGGGCACTCGCGGTAGGTTTTGGCGTGGTGTCAGTGGAAGATGCGGGCCGAGGATGGCGGTCCCGGTCTTTACGTTTTTTAGGAGTCTGCGATGTCGGTAATTCCGACGGCATCTTGTAATCGTATTTTTCGCCGAAAAAGTCTTCAGCGAACTCCGCCTGGCGCCTGAGAGTGCACTTATTGAAGCGAGCACAGGTGGCACAGGCCGAGACGTCGTGGTCTGGGCCAAGGCAAGGAAGGCAGTAAGAATGGAAATCCTTATGAGGTATTTGTTTACCACAAGACAAATAATTATTAACTTTTTCAGTAATTTCTGACATCGGCTGAGGCAAGAAAATGTCCCCAACGGGGTACTTAGCTTTTTTGATGACTTCGGATCGAAGAATACAGGAGCTGACCGACCGGCACTTGCGAACTGCTTCTGCTTCGGGCACCGCGCGGCAAGAAAGACTGAAGAAGATGGCGTCAGCTGATGCTTATGTACTCCTGCCGCTCTGACGGAGAAGAATGCGACATCAGCCGACGTCGGACCCAGACTTTGGAATCCGGCCGACCGAGGGCTGCCTGAGGCAGGACAACCCATATGTTATGACTGCAGTTGCATTCTTGAAGGACATCTCCTTTATCCATTCCGGTGATGACTTAGTTCTTAAAATACTTTCTGGTACTTTATGACTACAACATTTTCAAAGTTTAATTTCTCCAAATCTTTTACATTTCTAATTCCATGACAGGAATGGACCACACTCAAGTTAAAGCATGATTAAAAATCATGAAATTTGTGTTGTTTAGTCTTTGATGATAGCCAAAAGTGTTCTTTGAAGCACCAGCAATGTGCCCAGATTTGACTCCTGCAATTCATATGGAGTTACGTGCAACAGTAACATATCTAAATATGATTGTAAATTTTCTTTTTTTTTTTTTTATGGAGACGCATTACTCCTACTACTACTGAACTGTCTGGGTATCCTCCTTCCACACTGCCATCATTTCTGCCTGCAAATTCTGGCATTTTATAATGCGTCTCTCTGTACAGAGGGACACAGTAATCACCAGGTGTAGCAATTTCAATGATCAATACTAGTTTTGCCTTCTTTTCATGGACTACTATATCTGGTTTTCTCACATCTATTTTTGAACCATCAGCAATGGGTGATCTCATGTGATATAAACCATTTCCTATAATGCTTTGTGGCTCATGTTTTAAATGCTTCTCGGCTACTTCAGTATTATATTTGCACAATTCGCAGTGCAACAGTCTTGCCACATTATGATGACTTCAGTATACAAGCCTTCTGCCATAAGTATATCACACCCAACAAGATGTCTGGCTGTTTCCAATTCTGTTTTACAAAACCTGAACTTGTTGATTTCTTTGACATGTTTAATGGACATTCTAACCAATGTGTATGTAGTCCACTATCCTGGGCTGCAAATTTTAACCTTTTGTCTATTGCTTTAAGTTCACTTCTCTAACCATTCCTGTGCAAGACCCTGACAACATGAAGTTGTCCCAGGAGTTTTCTGTACTTGCAACTATATTTAGGCATTTTCTACATTTCTTGCCTTCTCATCAGATTCTTCACTTTATATTCTTTTGTTTTTTAGCACATTTAAGTTGCTGTCTGATTTTATCTACTTCTTGTTTGACTTCCATTCACACTTGAACTAAGCAGAGAAATCAACCTATTCTCATGTGTTAAAACTTTCACTATGTTTGGATCTTGTAAGGTCAAGAGATATGTATGCAGTACTACGACTGCAGATCTATACATCAAATTAATTTTGAGGAGACCTATACCTCCTTCAGAACAGGGAATTTACAATCCTGGTATACACATTTTTATAAATCATTTGATAAGCATGAAGCATTTTTTCTTGTTTCCTGTCCAAATGATCCAATACCTTTTCAGGCTAGTCAATCACCTCAAAACTAAGTTAAAACAGGAAGAACAAATTGGTTTATAGCTCTGACTTTTGTTCCTAAAGGTCAGTGTTGTTTTCACCATTAATTTTAGTATTCTAAAATATTCCTTACTAAATTTTATTCACATTTGTTCATGTTTTATTGCGAATCATTCATCAGTTCCCAGATATTTATACACTTCCTCCCGTTCAAGTTCTTTTATATCGCCATTCCTGTCGCAGACTGATATTTTCTTGGTGCTGCAGCTTTCTAGCTTTAAAGGTTGCTTTTGCACATTTATCAAGACCATATATCCTTTTTATATCATTTGAGAACGTTCTGACTACTTGCAGTTGTGTTTTCAGTTCATCTGATGAAATATACAGTTTTAAATCATTCACAAAAAGATGAGAAGTCTTTACACTTTGTCTTTTGGAAGCCAAATTGTAGCCAATACCTAATCTGTTAAGTAGACAGCTTAACAGGTTAAGGGCAAGACAAAAGAGCAGTGGTGACACAGTCACCCTGGGATATCCCCCTTTGAAGTTTTATCCCCGGGATAATAATTTGTCCTTTATCATGGCTTAGCTGCAAAGTGGTTTGCCACTGTTTCATGGTCACAGTAATGTAATAGATCAATGTACGGTGCAAGCATTCTTAACCATGACTGTGGGATGCTGTCAAATGCTTTTTTGTAGTCTATCCATGCCATACTTAGATTCTTCCCTTTTTTTACAATTCTCCATGACTATTTAATAACAAATGATCCTTTGTTCCATATGACTTGCTTTTGTTACCTTGTTCAACTGCCATGATTCAGTTTTCGTCTAAGTGACTACAAACTCTTAACAGCATCAATTCCACTGTATAGTTTATACATAGTCAGAAGACAGGTTATTGGTCTACAGATTTTAGGATATCTTGCAGGTTTCACTCTTAGGATAAGTATAGGTTTTCCTGTTGTTAACCAGGTTAGGGTCTGTTTGGGGTGCACATATAAACAGTTCTTACTCATGGCTAAATCTTCATGTAAAGTTGTTAATACGTTTAAACCAGAAGTTAGGTACTGCATCTGGGCCTGGGGTTTTCCAATTAGGAGCTTTTCTCAGTTTTGTTTCAATTTCTCCGGCTATTACTTCATCCCATTTCATATCCTGTACATTTGAACTTCTTATTCTTTCTTTTTGTTCTCCTACCCATTCAGCATCTTTGTTATGCTCCACAGGGTCTTCATAGATACTTCTCCAAAATGTGTCCATTTCTTATTTTTTTGGTGGCATTTCTATTCCTTTTGCCTTGTTTCGCAATTCTCTATAAAACTTTTTTGGGTCATCAATAAATTGCTTATTTTGTACTTTATATTTATCTGCATATCTTTTTAAGTTTTTTTGCCTGTGCTAATATCTTTATTACTTGCAACAGTGCAGGATAAATCCTGCTCTATTCTGATACTGTGCATTGCTTTTATCAAGTCTGAGTACTTTTGTTGATCTGTTCCCTCTTATGTACTCTTCTAACAGCGAAATTTCTTGACTTAACTGCTTTATAGTTCTCTCTATTCGATACTTCCATGATGGCATTTGATTTCTCCCCTTCTTTTCCCTTACTGCCTTACATTTCTGTGGTAAGACTATTTGCTATTAATTTAGCTGCACAGTAATATATCTCATTTACTTTTGTTATACATTTTTTTTAATTTCTCCAAGGCTTTGGGTTTCTAATACCATGACGGGAATGGATCCCATTTTTAAGTCAAAGTACGATTAAGTGCATGAAATTGTTGACGTCAGCCAAAAATGCTCTTCGCAGCACCCATAATGTGCCCAGTAATCACTCCTCCTGCAATTTGCATGGAGTTACATGTATTGGTAACATATCTAAATATGATTATAAATTATTTTTTATAAGACCCCTTGCTCTTACTACTACTGGAATTGTACAGGTATCTTTCTCCACACTGCTCTAATTTCTGCCAGTAAATCCTGATATTTTATGACTGTGTCTCTCTGTATGCAAGACACTGTTAGTCACTGGGTGTAGAAATTTCAATGATCAATGCTACTTTTGTCTTTTCATGGACTACTATATTTTTTTCACATCTATCTTTTGAACTGTTGGTAATGGGTGGTCCCATGTGATGTAGACTTCATCTTCTATGATGCTTTGTAGCTCATGTTTCCAGTGTTTTTCAGCCACTTTAGTACCATAATGTTTGCATAATCCCCAGTGCAACAGTCTTGCCACATTATTATGCCTTTCAGTATACAGTCCTTCTGCCATTGGTATGTCACAACCAGCAACAAGGTGTGTGACTGTTTCCAATTCTGTTTTACAAAACCTACATTTGTATGTTTCTTCCACGTTCAATGGACTTTGTAAACCAACATGTATGTCGCCCACTATCTTGGGCCTCTAACTTTTCATCTTTTGGTTTTAATTTCCTCTCCTTAACCATTCCTGCATTCGATCCTGATCAACATGAGGTGCTTCCAGAAATTTTCTATACTTGTAACTATATTTATGCATTTTCCATATTTCTTGCATTCTCATCTGATCCTTCACCTTATATTCTTTCATTTTTTTCCCTGCACATTCGGTTGCTGCTTAATTTTTATCTACTTCTGGTTTGATTTCCATTCCTGCTTGATGCCAATATGCTTCTGCTAGACAAATCGGGGAAGTCATCTTAGATTTATTCTCCTCATGTTTCAAAACTTTCACTTTGTTTGGGTCTTGTGAGGTCAGCAGATGTGTGCAGTCCACAGTCCCAAAACCGTAGATCTACACATGTAATCAATTTCAAGGAAGCCCATACCTCCTTTGGAACAGGGAATATATAATATTGGTATGCAGTGATTTTTATAAATCATCTGATGAGCATGAAGCATCCTTCTTGTTTTCCTAGCTAATCTATCCAGCACCTTTTGGGGCCAATCACTCCAAAACGAAGTTAGGACAGGAACAGCAAACTGGTTTATAGCTTGAATTTTGTTCCTACATATCAATGCTGTTTTCAGAATTAAAGTCTTCTAAAATATTAAGTTTTATTTGGATTTGCTCATGTTTTACTGTTGATCCTTCATCAATTCTCAAAATATTGCTCAAGTTCTTTCATATCATATTCTTGTCCCAAACTGATGTTTTCTTGGTGCTGCAGTTTTCCTGCTTTAAAGGTTGCTTTTGCACATTTATCAAGACCAAATAACATTCTTATATCTGAAAAAGGTTTGACTACTTGCAGTTGTGTTTTAAGTTCCTCATCTGATGAGCTATACAGTTTTAAATCATCGACAAAGAGAAGCTAAGTCTTTGCACTTTGTTTTATAGCAGCCAAATTATAGCCATGGCCTAATCTGTTAAATAGACATCTTAGTGGATTAAGTGCAAGGCATAATAGCAGCGGTGACAGAGAGTCACCCTGGAATATCCCCCTTTGGATTTTTATCCCTGAAACAGTAAGTTGTCCTTTATCAAGGTTCAATTGCAAAGTGGTATGCCACTGTTTCATGGTCACTGTAATGTAATCGATCAGTGTAGGGTGTATCTTATACATTTTTTAAGAACTCTTACATATGAATATGGGATACTATCAAATGCTTTTCTGTAGTCAATCCAGGCCATTCTTAAATTCCTCCCCTTTTTACAGTTATCCACTATGACTATTTAACAACAAATGATCCTTTGCTCTATATGACTTTCTTTTATTGCCCTTTTGTTTTGTTGCCACGATTGAGTTTTCTTCTAAATGACTATGAACTCTGTCAGCATCAATTCCAGTGTACAGTTTCAGTGATCCATACACAGATCTCCAGCTGGGTGAGTTTATCAATGATGCCAGAGTAGGGAATAGTGTCAAAGGCCTTGGGCAGGTCCAGGTAGGCCATATGCATGGATCTGCCTTCGTCCAGGGCTTTAGTGACTGTCTGAAAGTCCACCAAGTTCAAGAGGCAGGGCCTCTCTTTAACAAAGCTAAACTGGGTCCAGTCAAGTGTTTGGGAGTCTCCTGTAGCTTTGTTGATGAGGTCCATGATTATGCCTTCCACAGCCTTGCAGATTAGGCTGGTCAGGCTTATGGGTCAACAGTTCCCAGGGTCTGTGGAGGCACCTCCTTTATGTAATGGGAGGACTGTTGCTGCTTTCCACTCAGCGGGTACAAAACTAGTGCTCAGACTGTGGCTACAAAGAGTACCCAGCAGTGCAGCTAGTTCCTGTTTTAATCCATTTAGAGCACAGGCTTGGATATTATCAGGTCCCACAGAGGCTGTGTTTTTTGGTTTGGACAGAGTGTTTAGGACTTGCTCCTTGGAGATACTAGGTAGATGGCAGGTGGTAGAAATTCTTTGGGGGGAGAAGTTTTCACTAAATCGGTCAGCTAGCAGGTTGGCTACTTCTGCGGGTTCAATATATGTGGTGCCATTAACAACCAGTTCTGCACAGATCTGGGTTTTTCCTTTAAGGTTTCTGAGGTAGCTAAAGAAGGCCTCATGGTTATCCTTAGCGAAGTAGACTAATTTGGATTCCTAGTTAGCTTTAGAATGCCATACAAGGTGTCTTATTTGCTTGTTTAAGCCGAAGAGGGAATGTTTCCAATTAAGAGAAGGTTCCTTCCTGCTCTTGGACAGCAACTTCTTTCTCATACTGTATAACCTGTTAATGGCAGATGTCCACCATGCAGGCTTGTCCTTCCTTGAGGATCTTGTTTTGATCCTATCAGGTAAGGCTGAGGCAATACATTTGTACAGATGCTTACACAAGGCACTGGTGTAAATCCCAGTATAGGTGTCCATGCCATCAGTGAGGGCAGGGGTTAAGAAGCTATTAAAGCCATTACGTATTAGGTTGCAATTGGCTTTGGAGACGTTTTTTAGTCTAGGTGCTGCTAATGGGGGTTCAGATGTCATTGTTACTTCACATGAGACTGATTTATGATCAGACCTCACTAGGGAGGGCCATACACATGGGGTGGTGCAATGATCACCCATGCTAGTGAGCATCACATCCAGAATGTTCTGGCCTCTTGTGGGGGTGTCAACCAACTGACCCAGGGCATTAGAGTTGATGAAGTATAAGAACCTTTGGGCAAGTGTGTTAGCACACGTATAATTTTCCCAATCTATGGATGGGTAGTTAAAGTCACCTAAAACCAAGGTATTTGGATGTATCTTGAGAGATTCAAGTAGATCCAAGCATGCAGTGTGGGTATCCTGGTTCATGGAGGGAGATCTGTGAAGTACAGTTGTGTACACTTACCATAAATGTAGATGCTCGAGTGTAATCACTGTTGCAGTCATCACCTGTGGGTTATGCCTGCTGTGGTAGCCCTCGGCTGGCCCGAATACCAGAGTCAATGTTTTTGTGTGCCAGCTGCTGTCACCTGTAGTCTGACGTCAGGTCATAAGTACTATAAAGCAAGGCACCCAACATCATTACATCAGTTTTTCTTGCCCTAACCCGTCAGAAGCACAAGGAAAAAGAGAGAAGTGGTCCTGGTGGCTAAGAGCCACCTTGGGAAGCATGTGTCCCCCGAGGGGAAGATGTTAATTGGGGGATGGAGGGAAGGAAACCAAGACTGCAACAGTGAATACACTCGAACATCTATAAGTGTACACAGCTGCACTATGTTCTTTGTGTTTCACTGTAGCAGTCATCACCTGTGGGAGGATTCCCAAAGCTGAGGTAAAGGGTGGAAGGATAAGCAGAGTCCTAGGTATTGGTCAGGAGGCCCTGCAGAATTGCAGAGGCAAACCCTGCCCTACACTTCGAAAAGAGAGGTAGGTGGTAATGCTTTGTAAAGGTATGGACAGAGGTCCAGGTGGCTGCTTCCAAGATGTCCCTAGTAGGTACTCCTCTGAGGAAGGCAGTGGAAGTGGAGATTGCCTAGTGGAGTGGGTACGGATCGACCTAGGGATGGGTTCTCCATGTAGTCTTTAGCAAAAATGGATACAGTGTGAAATCCATTTGGAAATGGTTTGGAGATGGGCTTCCCCTCTACCCCTGGGGCAAAGCTTACAAGAAGCTGGTCAGTTTTTCTGAATGGCTTAGTGCGGTCCAGACAGTATCCATGTTGTCTGTGCATGTCTAGTGAGCACAGAATTCTTTCCCCCTTGTTTTGAGGGTTGGGGAAGAAGGTGGGAAGGTGTATGGCCTGGATAAGGGTCACATCAGATACCACCTTGGGCATAAAGGAGGGATTAGTCCTCAGGGAGACTCTGTCTGCATGGAAAATTATGAAGGGGTCGACAGCCATGAGGTCTTGAAGTTCTGAGACCCTTCTGGCTGAGGTGATAGCTAGTAGGAAGGCAGTCTTCCAGGAGAGGTATTTCAATTCTGTTGAAGTGGCAGGTTCAAAAGGAGGTAAGGTTAGTTTCTCTAACACATAATTCAGGTCCCAGGGTGGAGTCGGAGGTATTCTGGGAGGCCTGATATTAGAAGCCCCTCTGAGGAATTGCTTAAGCAAAGGATAAGAGAAGAGGGGTGGGTCTGAATCATAATGTGCAGAGATGGCCGAGGCATGGATTTTAATAGAGGAAAAGGAGAGGCCACTATTGAGCTACTATGCTAAGTAATCCAGAATGAAAGGGATGGAAGGTTGGGAGGCGGAATCTTTTTCATTTTCCTGCATAAGATTTTCTTATGCTGGGCCTTCTGGCCTCTGTGATGATGTCCAGGACCTGTTTGCTTAACAGTGACTTCTTATTAGTCTTTAGTGCATAAGCCATGCTGAAGGTTTGAGAGTCTGTAAGTCTGGGTGCAGTACTCCCCCCGGGTCAAGAGGTCTGACCTTGGGGGAAGCAACTTCGGGGGCTGTAAAGTCAGACTGCATAGTAAGGGGTACCAATGCTGTCTGTTCCAATCTGGAGCGATGAAGATGGCCTTTGGTCTCTCTCCTCTTATTTTTATCAGAACCTTGGAGCGATGAAGATGCCCTTTGATCTCTCCTCCCTTATTTTAATCAGAACCTTGGGAATAAGGGGCAGAGGAGGGTATGCATACACAAAGAGGGAGCTCCAGGGGAAGGTCAAGGCATCCACCTTCCATGCAAGGAGGGGATACTCCCTGGTACAAAATTTGTGCAGCTGGTGGATGAGGTGTGAGGCAAAGAGGTCCTCCACTCCTGGGTGATTTGCAGAAAGGTTTCTCTATGGAACTGCCATTCGTGGGGGTCCAGTAAGTTTTTGCTTAGGTGGTCTGTCAGTGTGTTGTTGATTCCTGGTAAATATTAGGCAATTAGGTGTAGCTCCATGGAGAGACTCATGGCTAACCTGCACAGGGGGTATAATTGGGTGCCCCCCCCCCCGCTTGTTGATGTACCACATTACTGTGGTGTTGTCTGTTTCTATATGGGGGACCCCTGGCCTGAGATGAGGTTGGAAGGAAGTCAGAATGCTTTGCACTGCCATCACTTTTTTCTGGTTGATGTGCAAGTGAAGTTGCTGGGCATTCCAAAGGCCTTGGGTAAACCTGCCTGCTAGGTGAGCGCCCCAAGGTATGTCTGAGGCGTCTGTGGTGATGGTCTGGTTGGAAGGGCAGAGGATGAAGGGAAGACACTTGTTCACAGCACAGGCTTCTTCCCACCAGAGAAATTCATCCATTATGCAAAGGATTAGTGGAAGAGTGGGCTCTAGGGACTGAGAGTGCTGGTGCTAAAGGTTCTACAAGTACCACTGAATCTTTCTCGTGTGGAGTCTGGCAAGAGGGATGAGAAGGATGCAAGATGCCATGTATCCCAGGGCTTGCAGGAACTTCCTCACAGTGAGGTGACTTCTGGAAGCCAGCTGGGTGAAGTAGAAAGGCAGGAAGCTCTGCTTTTCTGGAGATAAGAAGGCCATTATGGTTGCTGTCTCTAGCACAGCTCCGAGGAAAACAATCTTTCTGGTGGAGTTTTGCTTTGCTTTTTTTCTCGTTGATGGTGAACCCCAGGGAAGTTAGGAGTTTTTTGACAAAGAGAAGATCCTGGAGCAACTTTTCTTTGCTGTTCACCTGAATGAGGCAGTTGTCTAGGTAAGGGTAAATCTGTACATTTCTCTGTCTGCAGAATGCTATAGCCGGGGCCAAGCATTTGCTGAATACTCTGGGAGCAGTAGATAAGCCAAAGGGCAGTGCAGAGAATTGAAAGTGCTGACTGCCTGCTCTGAAGCTCAGGAACTTTCTGCATGATTTTCTGATGGGGATGTGGAGGTAGGCATCTTTTAGGTCTAGTGTCATCAGCCAGGCATTCTGTGTGAGCATAGGCAGGAGCTGCTGCAAGGTTAGCATTTTGAATCTGGGGATCACCAAGGAGGTGTTCACTTTGGATAGATCCAGGATGGGGTGCCAAGTGCTCTCTTTCCTGGGAACAAGGAATAGTCTGGAGTAAAAACCTTTTCATGTTTGATCAGTATGGACAGGTTCTACTGCCCCCTGGGATATCAGTGTTTTTACCTGTTTTAGTGCCTCTGCCCACTGGTTTGGGGGAGGTCTGGGTAACCTCTTGGAATAAGGAGTTTGCTGAAGGGAATGCTACTGGCAGCTTCAGGGTACTGCCATGGGAGCATCTTTTGCTTCCATATATGCGGATTTATTCATGGCGTATTTTGAAGAGTGCATGACCTATGATATGTCCCACAATCTATACCTGGTGGAAATGGATATTTGGCGTCGATACTTGGACGATTGCTGGATGGTGTGGCGTGCGGATGTGGCATATCTACATGAATTTGTGGAATATCTTAATGGTAACATCTGGGGATTGGAATTTTCTCTTACCTATGACAAATAAACCATCAACTTTCTGGATGTGACTGTCTACAGAAACCTGGACAATACGGTGTTCACAAAGGTCTTTCGTAAATATCCCCAATATAACACTATCTTACACGCTTCTAGCATGCACCCACGCCACACCATCAGAAACATCCCTGTATCACAGTTTATGTGTATGAAACGTCTTTGCTCCAATCAGGAGGATCATCATATGGCCAGTACAGATCTCTGCCACAGATTTATGAACAGGGGATATCGTTATGTTGACATCAATCTGGCGAGAAATCGAGCCAAGAACACGGAGAGAACGGAATTATTGGATTACAAGAATCCACCTACTGACACTGCACAACCTACCATTAGGTTTATCACTACCTATGGTAGGAATTATGTCAATCGTGATACTATCAAAAGACATTGGAATATTCTGCTCGCCAATGACCAGCTCAGAACCCTTCTAGGCGAGGAATGCAAGTTTTCATACAAAAGGGGTAAAACGTTAGGATCACATCTCTCTCACTACAAACATACAGGCAGTGGTGGAGCTATTCACAAACAGTTAACCCTCACAGGACACGAACTCTTGGGCACACACCCATGTGGTCATTGTGGATCATGTCAACAGATTACCAAATCCAAACAGTTCTCCAGCAGGAACACCAGCAAGGTTTTTGAATGCAAGGTATTTGGCAATTGCAGTAGTGACTGGGTTATATACTTAGCTACCTGTCACTGTGGGGCTTTCTATGTGGGTCAAACCTCCAGACAACTTAGAAGCAGGAATAATGAACATCGCAGTGACATCGAAAACAAAAGGACCACCAATGCTATGTACCAACACCTCCTCCAACATCCACAAGCACTATTTACGTTTATGATTATTGATCGAATTGTGGGTGATCGTAGCAATAAACAGGGCTGGCATGGCATTCTGAATCAGAAGGAGAAATATTGGATCATTACTTTGGGAGCTATCTTCAGTCCAGGACTCAATGATCATTTTTAACCTGGATTTCCATAACTTTTCTTATGTCACAGTTGTCCACTACATATCCTATCATGTGAACACACCAACATTCATATGCCGACTTATAATGACTATATATACCTATGAACATCGCTACTCAGGTATCACTTTACTTCTTGTAAGCCAGTGTATGTTTCTTACTTCATTCACTTCAGTGTATGTTTCTTACTTCATATACCAATTGGTTCCATAATACATATATTTTTATAATGTTGTTTTTTTATCATGATGATATATGTTTATCAGATTTTTTTGCTAACCTAGTATAGCAGGATATTGAATATTTCCCCTGTATTTTGCACTCTGCACATTTTTGTGCACTTTGCTTTGACTACATCGGGGTGGTTATCAAATTCATTCCATTATTTGCTATATTTATAATATATTGTCCTGCTATAATATATTCTCATGTTATTAATATGTTCCATACATATTGTAGCATAACTGGTCTATCTAAATATGTATACCGTTTTGCATTTATTTTTTGAAATTATCATTACTAGTATCATTCATTTTGAATTGCACTGTTTTTGGTGTCCCTACTCTTATTCATGAATATTAATGAATGACAGGGCAGTTTTTATGCTCATTGGTCAATTCATACTATATATATGCATATGTATTTTTCATCCTCTGTTTATTCGTCTGTAACACACTGAGGAAGGCATATTCTGCCGAAACCGGTCTGTGGTTATTTGGGTTTACAAATAAACCTTTATATATTGTATTTTTGACTCTGCATCATTCCTGCTTTTTCTGCTGGCCTGTCTTTTTTTCTGGATATTTGGTTTGGACCGTGCATCCCCCACCTGCATAGAACTTGGTTTGTGCTAAATATTAGTGTTTTTACCTGTTTTAGTGCCTCTGCCCACTGGTTTGGGGGAGGTCTGGGTAACCTCTTGGAATAAGGAGTTTGCTGAAGGAGAATCTGTACCCCTGTGAAATGATTTTTAATACACATTGGTCCTTGGTTATAGAGACCCAATAGTCCTTGAAGAGGGTGAGCCTTCCTCCTAGTTTTAGATGAGTGAGAGGAGGGAGAGTCATTGTGAGTGCTTACCACAGAAACTTGGCTTAGAACTTCCTGCCTTAGAGGTGGACGTGGTCCACTGTTTCCTTCTTTGGTGGCCCTGGGATAGGGGCCTGGATGTCCTGCCCTTACGGGGCTTACTTTTGCCTTGTCCGCTGGGTGCGGGGAAGGCCCAGTGCTTAGAAGGGAAGTTCCTGCTGAACCTGGGTGGTTGAACTTGAAAGAAATCTTTTACTGTTTGCATAGATTTTGTTTTGTCTTCCATCTTTTTAAGCACATCCTCTGCTTTTTCCCCAAACAGGCGTTCCTTATCTGGGGGTGCATCAATCAGATTAGACTGGACATGAGCAGGGAGAGGTTCCTCCTTCAGCTATGCATATCGTCTAATAATAGCCCCTGTCACTGCTGCCCTGCTAGAGGCTTCTTGGGAGTCATATCTACATTGTAATAAGTGACTGGCTACTTGACAAGCAGATTGTAGTAATTCTGCCAGATCTTTTGAGTTGCCACCCTCAGAAGAGATAGCAAACTTCTGTTTTAATTGTTCCAAAGTGTGATGTTGATATTTTAACATATGGAACTGAAAATAGAGTGCTCTGATAGCTAAAGGTTGCAGAGGTGTATACTTTTTTACCCCATCTGTCCAGAGATCTGGAGTCTTTGTCAGAAGGAAGAGGATTCTTGGCAGACCTAGTCTTAGCTCCTTTGGGTCTCTGTGTAATGACCTCAGGGTCTGCAGCAGGGTTCCTGTACAGGTATTTGTGAGAATTCAGTACTCTGTAGTACCTGTCAGGTTAAGCTGGAGCAGGAGGCAGGGCATCAGGGGCTAAAGTGGATTCACGGGAAACATCATTCACCACTTCTAGAATAGGTGGGATGGCCAGCAGTCTGTGTTGGGGCAGGTCAAGATACTCCCTAGGTCATTTCTTTGACTGTGTGTAATCCTGAGATTTCCAATTGAAAATGGTCCCTGAGGGAGTGAAGTGTTTCCCCAAAGGAGAAGTCCTCAGGAGGGGAGGCAGAGGGAATGGATTCCTCTTCATCTGAATCCTTAAACAGTTAAGGGCTGTTGTTCCTCTTCAACGGTAGAATAATCTGATTCCTCAGACTCTTGGTCTGACAAAATGTCTGGAGAAGGAAGCATTTTCCTTTTTGGAGTGGGGGCCTGAGTACCTCAGATAAGGGAGATGAGATCCTCCACCATTTTAAGCATTTGAGCTTGGGGTTGGGGAGCAGTAGCAAAATGGTGGCTAGAAGACGATTTTCTAGGAGTGGCCTGGCTTCGAGGCCTGAGAAAATCCACTGGTCTCTGAGAAAAAGTAGTCGAAGAGAAGACATAGCTTTTTGCCTAGAATCGGTAGTGCGAACTGCCTCCTCGGAAGCTGGTGCCTGCGTCGCGGTTCCAGACCCAACAGAGGCAGAGACATCCAAACGCTCGGAAAACTAAGTGGATTTCTGTGGCATACCGGACTCTGAAAGGGTCTCAGCAGAGGCCTGTGTAGAAAGCGAGTCGGGCGTCAGGGGCTGCGAAAGCACCTCACTGAATTTCAGAGAGCTGAAGACTTGCTTAGCGGTAGCATCGTCAGAAGGCTTAGCCTTGTGTGGCCTGACCCTATTCTTTACGTTTTTTCTGAATGTTGATGGATTGTTGGCTGACGGATGCCATATCGGAATTCGCCGACAGAATACGAAAATAAGAAGTTATGTACCTACCATAACGTTCCATGTTAGTTGTCTTCTCTCGCCTTCTTTCTTGCTTGATGGGTTCGGAGCCGATCCTCGGCTCCGACTCGGCACTTGCTTTAGCTCGAGAACTCCTTTTACCAGCTCGAGGCAGCCCCATATCCCATGATGCAAGGCAGTAAGTACCCAGATCTCGTTTGTTGACAAAGGGCAATAACACCAAGCATAAAATACTTCCCAAAGGAAGAAGAAACTTACAGATGGAAAAAGAACCAGGTCTGAATGGTCTTTAGCATAATAGTTTCTTATACAAGGTCTGTCCAGGCCAGGGGAAGGAGGGAGGGTCGCAAGAAAGAAGGCGAGAAGACAACTAACATGGAACGTTATGGTAGGTACATAACTTCTTAATGTTAAGTTGTCAATCTCGCCTTCATTCTTGCTTGATGGGACCGCGTCCCTAGCACCTCTATCCTGGGTGTCTCAATGGAACAAACTCTTGAGGACTGTAGAGCCAAAACTGGCTCTGTCCCTGGAGGCCAAGTCCAATTTGTAATGGGAAACAAAAGGGTGAGGAGTGGCCCAAGTGGCCGCTGCACAAATAGTGTCCAAAGGCAGTCTAGCTTGAAAGGCTGTAGAAGTAGCTAAACTCCTAGTTGAATGTGCTTTAGGTTTTGAGCACAGTTGTTTTCCCCTGATCGTATAAATTTCAGTGATGACCGAAGAAAGCCATCTGGACAAAGTCACTTTAGAAACAGGAAGGCCTTTTTTATTATCTGCATAGGAAACAAAAAGTTGATCAGATTTTCTAAATTTTTTTGTTCTGTCCAAATAATATCTAAGCTGACAGTGGACGTCAAGATAATGTAGCTTTTGTTCAGCTCTATCTGAATAGTTAGGAAAAAATACAGGGAGATCAATGGATTGATTCAGATTGTTTTTTGAAGCGACCTTAGGTAAAAAGGATGGATTAGTTCTCAAAGATACTCTGTCTTTGTGAAAAATCAAATAGGGGGGTCGAACCGAAAGAGCATGAAGTTCAGACACCCTCCTAGCAGATGTAATAGCCACTAGGAATAACGTTTTCCAAGAAAGATATTTTAGGGAACAAGAAACAGCTGGCTCGAAGGGGGGAAGAATCAAGGATGTCAGCACTAAATTTAGATCCCACTGAGGAGGAGGGTTCCTGATTGGAGGCTTTAGTAGGAAAATTCCTTTCAAGAAGGCCCTGCAGAGCCTATGGGACATAATATTATGATCTGCTATCCCGACATGAAAATTAGAAATAGCAGCCAACTGAACTCTGACTGTGGAAGAAGAGGAGCCTGCATGAAAAATCTCTGCTAAGAAGTCCAGAACTGCCTGAACAGGGGCAGTAAAAGGATCAATATTTTGGGCCTTAGCCCAATAAGAGAAACGTTCCATTTGCTTGTGTAAATCCTCCTGGTAGAGGATTTTAGTGAAGCTACTATGATATCTCTAACTGGGTTAGAGATCAAAGGAAGCCTGGCTAAGGAAGGAAGTGGAGCAACCATGCTGTGAGGTTGAGAGAAGGGATTGACCGGTGCAGCTGACCAGATTGGTGAATCAGTAGATCTGGCACTGGGTCCAGATGCCATGGCTGCACCAAAAGGTGATGATGGAGGAACGGGAACCAAACTTGTCGAGGCCAGTAAGGGGCAATGAGAATCAATTTGGCTCTCAAAGCGGTAGCTTTCTGGATCACCTGAGGGATCAGAGGAAATGGAGGGAAGGCATAAAGAAGTCCCTGGGGCCAATCCTGGGTCAGAGCGTCTCTGGGGGGATGGCCTGATAGAGGGAAGAGGCTGAAGAAGTCTGGACATTTGCTGTTTTGGGGAGTAGCAAAAGATCGCAACATGGACGACCCCATTCCAGAAAAATCTCTTCCGCTATGGATTGCTTGAGAGACCACTCGTGAGGCATGAGAATAGCTCTGCTCAATCTGTCCGCTATAATGTTGGTTTTCCCAGGGATATGCGTTGCTACCAGAAACCGATGAGAGGAGATCACCCATTGCCATAGTCTGAGCGCTTCTCGACACAAGGGGTAGGACTTGGTTCCGCCCTGTTTGTTGATATACCAAACTACAGACATGTTGTCTGTGTGGACTGCAATTGTCCCTACGGGAAGAAAGTCGTTGAGGGCTTGCAACGTTAAAAGCACTGCTCTCATCTCCAGGACATTTATGTGCAGATGGTACTCGAACGGTTGCCACGTCCCATGAACCATCCTGCCCTGATAATGACCCCCCCCACCCGATCAGGGAGGCATCCGTGGTGACAGTGGCTATCGGGGACGGAGGTACAAAGCACCTGCCTTGGTGAACCTGAGGCGATGTGATCCACCAAGCAAGATGTTCTTTGCATGTTTGTGTCACCAGAATCTGGTGATGCATTGGGAGTTGCTGGTATGACCACTGTGTGAACAGCATCCACTGAAGGAGGCGCATGTAGAATCGAGCCAGGGGGAGAAGAGTAATGGCCGCAGCCATGAGACCTAATACCTTTAGAACCATTCTGGCCTGTACTTTCTTGCTGGCCAGAATGATCCTGACATGAGTCTGAATGTCTGAAACTCTTTGTTCTGTAAGGGTAGCTGACATCCGAACAGTGTTTAAGTTTGCGCCTATGAAGGTAATAGACTGGCAGGGCGATGAGGATGACTTTTCGAAGTTGACTGAGATGCCCAAATGAGAACAAAGGTCTATTGTGTAATCCCTGGCTTGTATAAGCTGATGCCTGGTGGTGGCTGACAGGAGCCAGTCGTCGAGATACGGAAACACCTGGAATCCTTGACGTCTCAGGTGAGCCGTGACCACTGCCATGCATTTGGTGAAAACTCTGGGGGCTGTAGTGAGACCAAAGGGCAGGGCTCTGAACTGGAAATGACTGGACCCCAGCCGAAGCGGAGAAATCTCCTGGAGCGTCTGTGAATTTTGATGTGATAGTACGCATCCTGAAGATCTATTGAGCACATCCAGTTGTCCTTCTGTAAGAAGGGCAGAATTGACTGAAGAGTGACCATTCGAATCTTGTCTTCCTGACAGACTTGTTGAGTCTGCTGAGATCCAATATTGGTCTCCAGTCTCCCGTCTTTTTGGGGACCAAAAAGAACCTTGAGTAGATTCCGGCTCTGAATGGTCTATTGTAACTGGCTGAATGGCTCTTTTTTGCAGTAGTTTTGCGATTTCTAACTCTGCAATGTCCCTTAGACCGGGTGGTACATCTGGAAGGGAACTTGAGGGAAGGGACTTTCCTCGAAAGGAATTATGTAACCCTTGGATATGATCGACTGTACCCATCTGTCTTGAGTGAGGGAATGCCAGGCTTCTGGGTACAGTGATAATCTTCCCGACTGCCTCCAAGGAGGGACAGCCGGGCAACACCTCAGGGATGCTGAAAGGGCTTATCAGAGAGGCTCCCTGTTTCCCTGGTTCTTGGACCCCTCTGCCTCTAGAGCGGCGTCTGTTGTTGTTACCCCTCTGCCTCTAGGGGTAAACTGACCACGTGAATCCGGCGTGACTCCTTGGGATTTCGGAACCACATCTTCCCACCCTTCTGTCCTTTGGGATAAGGCCTAGAAGGGGTGGAAAACGGACTCCAACAGCAGAAAGAGTCTTGCCGTCCTGCTCACACCTGGTCAAGGTCTCCTTCACCTGAGGGCCAAACAAAGCTGACCCATCAAAGGGAGAATTTGTGAAGGACGCCTTAAAGGGATCCATAAAGTCACATAGCCGCATCCAGGCTTGGCGTCTAAGAGCCACACCTGTGCCTGCGGCTCTACTCGCTCCATCCGCAGCATAAGATATTAGCCGCATGGAGGAGTTAGCAATGGAATTGAGGGTTCCTAGCTGCGAAGCAATCTTTTCTTGAGCCCCTGCAGCTGTAGGATCCTGAACTACTTCTCCCAGCTCCTTCAGGATATCTCTCTGGAGTCTGGTGAAGTGACAAAGATAATTCAGCGAACGCATAGCAAAGGTCGCTGAGGAAAACATCCGCTTGCCGTACCTATCCATGGTCCTAGAGTCCTTATTAGGAGGATGGACGGGCACGGAAGGATCTGCAAGTTCCTTTTTGGTGGCCGCAGCCACCACCATGGCATCAGCGGGACACCCTTGGTAAGGAATTGTTTGTCACTAGGGGCAGTGATAAATTTAGAAGGCCTCCTAGGGACTGGCTCTACAGAGTCAGGAGCTGTCCACGCCTTTTGTGCAATAACCTGCATAAGGGGGTCGAAAGGCGGAGACACCCAGGAGGTGGAGGGCCGAGATCCAAACGCCTCTAGGTATACTGACTCATCCTCAGAGGGATTGTTGGTGGGCCAGTTTCCCCTCTGTTTTAGAAGTTCTAGGATGTCTGAAAAGGAGACATCCTCAGAGGATCTAGGGATCCCTCTGACTCATCAAAGTCAGTATCCGGCGTGACAGACTCGGGAGTCTACATGCTTCCTCTTACAAGTCCTCTTCCTAGGAGGATCTCCCGAAACATCAGGAGAATCCTCGGAAGAGGGGAAATTCCCAATGGGGAAACCTGAGGCGGAGGATCTCTGGGTCCTGTAGCAAGAGAAGTGGCAGAGATGTCAACAGGTACAATAGAGGGAGGAGCTACGGAAGAGACTGCTGACTGATACCAGTGGCCAGTACACTCTTCATCACCTCGAATGCTCCCCTCCCAGGCAGGTCCGAGAGAACCCGCTCCAAGAGCTAGGAACTCCAGGGGCCACCGAAAGGGAAGTCTCCGAGGCAGATGTCGGAGCCGAGCTCACCAAGGCCGAGGCTCCAAGGGGAAGAGCGGGCTCGGACAAGGGTCCGATGCCACTCACCCCCTCGGAGGAGACCATGGAAGCCCGACCACTGAATCCCTCTAAGGAAGAGGAGATAAGAGTAGGGGCTGAAGGAACAGAAGGGGTATCCGTCCTCCAGCCGTAGCAGTAACCACGGCCGAAGACTCCAACTCCAAACTCTGGGGTAGAGTTGAAGGAGGAACTGTAACGGGGTGTGGACCAACAGTCGTCTGCTGAGACGGACTGTGTAGCATTTGGGCCAGTACCTGTGACTTGAGTAATCTACTGACCACTCTCTCTAGGTCATGATCTGACAACCTGGATGACCTTGAAGATCGGCTCCGATGGCTCCGTTCCGATAAAAGAGGCAAAGCCGGAGCCGAAAGTATCGGCACCAAGGAAGGAGACCTCGACCTCTTCCTGGAATGGGCCATCGGAGCCGATACTACAGATCCTGTCGGCACCGACTTCTTGGAGCCGACAGAACGTCTCGATGTATCGGCTCCAGCCGGAGCCGATACAGCTACCAAAGTAACGGTGTCGGAGCCGATCGGGGCCGACACCGGTGCCTGTCCCACATGGGTGTCGGAGCCGATCGGAGCCGACATCGAAGTGGTCAAAACAGATTCGGCACCGATAGCCATCGGCACCGAAAGCTTTGTGGATCCAGAATCGGCTCCAGCGGGCCGATCTCGACTCAATACGAGTCGGAGCCGAGGCCGCAGGCTTAGAAACAGAAGCCTGGGCCTTGGCAGTTTTAGTTGATTTTGTGGAGCCGACTTGCCGGACAGCCCTCCGGCTTAAGAAGACCCCTGAGAATCAACTTGTTACGTCTCTCCTGCAGGACTCTCTGGCTGAAGGAGTGACAAATAGCACAGGAGTCCTGCAGGTGAAGAGGGCCCAAACAATACAGGCAAGAAGTGTGACCGTCTGTCAGAGACATCTTCTGACAGCACGAGTCACACTTCTTAAAACCTGAAACCCTCGCCTTTGACATGGTGCCGAAACACACACACACAGACACACCAGTCAAAATTAAATTAAACAAAATACCAAGAGGTATTTTATAAAAACACCAACACACACACCCTAACAGGGGGGGGGGATGGGATAGGGAAAACTGACTAACAAAAAATTAAAAGAGACAGGGATTTCTGTCAGAAAAAGGGTAGAAATAGATTTAAACTATCAAAAAATTAGTTATAAACTAAAAGGGGCTTGAAAAATCACAAATGTGAACTACTTACCAGGAGCTGGTAAAGAGAAGACCTCCCAAGCGAAGCGGCAAACAAGATCTGGGTACTTACTGCCTTGCATCATGGGATATGGGGCTGCCTCGAGCTGGTAAAAGGAGTTCTCGAGCTAAAGCAAGTGCCGAGTCGGAGCCGAGGATCGGCTCCGAACCCATCAAGCAAGAATGAAGGCGAGATTGACAACTTAACATCAACTGTCTACAAAAAGAGCTCTACGGTGAATGGTTCTTGCATTTAAGAGGGCACAGAACCAGCAACGTGGGATGTGGTGGTCTAGGCCTAAACAAATGATGCAGTAAGAATAAAAGTCTTGGTGTGGGATCAGCTTTCTACAGGCGAGACAATGGTTAACTTTTTCGGACATCGGTTAGAGCAAGGAAAAAGGGTCCCCAATGGGGTACTTAGCTTTAGATGTTTTCTGCTGAAATTCGACTTCTGGTAGTGACCAACCGGCACGTGTGTGAAACTGCTTCTGCTACAGGCTCCACGGCAAGAAAGACTGGTGTAATAACGTCAGCTGCCTTGCTTTATAGTACTGATGACCTGAAGTCAGACTACAGGCGACAGCAGCCGGCGCACAAAAACAATGACTCTGGTATTCGGTCGGGCTGAGGTCTACTACAGCAAGGATAACAGTGAAACATGAAGAACATCTGGCAATAACTTGGAGAGAGGTCTTACCTACAGTCACAATTGGACCTAGATTAATTCAAGGGAATCATTTTGTTTAACCAATCTAGAGGTGTATTTATCTTTGATGAATATCGATACTCCACCTCCTTTAGTTCTCGCACTTTCAGTTTGTGGTCTGAATGTGTGGAAGGCATTACAACCCCGGTATGGCTGGGATGCTTTCTGCGGTCTTAAACCAAGTCTCTGTGACTGCACAGATATCAGCATCTTTTAAGGTGAGGGCTGCTTCCGGTGAGTGCAGTTTTAGGTTTAGACTCCTAGCATTTAGCAGCATAAGGTTGCTTTTTGAAGACATTTTTACGTCGGGAATTTTGTTGTTGTGACATTGCCTAAAAAAGGCACTATGGGGTAGGCAAGAGCCTTAGCCAGTAACCGAAAAAAAATACAAGAGGTGACAGATCAAGCCCATCTCCCGCAAAGCAGCATGGTCTACCTACCATGTCATTCCAGGCTGACAGGTACTGGATCCCCTTAGAATGACACCAGAAACGAAGCCAATTGTTGAAGTCAATCATTTTTTTTGTTTATATTGTGGCATTACCTTAGCTGAAGGTGGTATGCTGCTCAAAGCTAGGGACATACTTGCCTAAGACATTCAGAGAGCTCAGTCAAGTCTCTCTTCATATAGTCCAGTGACGCATGTCTCAAGTCATTCACACCAACATGAACTATGGCTGAGTCATAATGGTGCTTTTTTTGGACAGACTTGAGTGCAAGTGTGATATGACGGATCCTCGCACCTGACAGACAGCTGGCCGGAACCTTCTCCTTGTCCAACCTGGTAAGTGGGACATCTGTATGTCTCACTACAGTGTCGCCCATAACCAGAAAATTTGATTTAGATGTGCTTTGCCTTAGGGGCTTGTTTGGAGAGACACTTGTGCTTGTGGTTTTGTGTGTACTGAGTGCTGTAGGTACTGTATTAAATGTAGCATGTTTGTGTTTTGGAGGTCTCTGGTGTTTAGGTAAATTTCTGGTGAGTTCCTCCACATATGATGGTTTATGTGTTAACAGCATGGTATGTGCAGGAGATGTACTGTGTGTCCTGTCAACCTGTTCAGTGCCACTGTTCTGTGAACGAGACAGCAAGGATTCCAGATTCTTAGTGTATATGCATTTCTCACAAATTGAGCTTGAGTGATTTATTAGGAGTAGTGGGTTGTCAGTGTACATGAGGCAACTGCTACACTGCCGCAGGATACCTACATCAATCAGGCTGGCAGGAGAAATGGAGGAAAACTAACCATCAATAATACTAGGTGTAAATTTGTTTACTTTAATGAGGAAGGGTGTGGTTTAATTGGGAGCTTAATGCTGGTCTATACTATTGGGGCTCTGAAGACGTACAAGACTATTAGAGATTAGGGTAAGTCAGGTAAACTAGCAAATGCTGTAGAAAGCCTAGACAAGGTGCACTCCAGCAGCTAAGTGCAGTTTAAGGGACGACTGAGTTGGAACACAGACAGCTTCTAAGGGAAAATAAATCTACTTTAGCTTTTGCATCTATAATCAGTAATGGTTACCTCTGCTGCGTGGTGCTGCATGAAGGTGCACTGCGTGCAAATAGATGCCTCGGATTGCTCAGATGAAGATAATAGAGCAGTGACTGTCACCAAACTCTGTAGAGCTGTGTTAAAACAGGTGCAAATGCAGGGCTTATGTAGCAACTGTAAGAACCCTTTTTTATGAGTAAAATAAGTTAAGCAATTTATCAGACAAGCTGGTCAACGGAAATGCTCAATACTGAGTCTTATTCCAAAAATCTCCAAATCAGATAGGTCCTTTGCTGCACTCTTCAGCCACAAGGGTGCAGGGGGCCTTCTTAATGTAAGATGGCTGGTTTCAGTGCTCAGATAATGTCAAACGGTCTAGATTCAGCAAATCTGAATTTAGCCTACGCTATAAAATAGACAAGTACTATAAAATACAAAGTGCAGAAAAACTGTCGCAAACAGCTGGAAAAGAAAAACAGTTAAAATAGCTAAAAAACAGTTACAAGTAGCAATTTGTTTGGATTCACTCCAGAGATCAGAGAAAGCACACCAATCCTAGAGCAGCTTCTGAACATATACCTCATTGACATTCTTTGTTTTCTCCTTAAGTAACATATTATGCAAATGTTGTAAACCCTCATTGTGTGGAATCACCGAGAACAAGTTAACCACATCTATGGTGATAAAACTTACATTTTCTGTGAATGGAACAGAATTTAACAAGTGTAAAAAGTGCCATGAGTCGCACAGAATATGGTTCTTACTTTCCACCAAAGCTTTACAGCTTGCATTAACATGCATAGCTAGGGGCTCTGTTTTGGATTTTGCTGCTGAAACAACAGGTTTAAGTGGAGGATTCTGTATACACACACACACACACACACACACACACACACACACACACACACACACACACACACACACACACACACACAAAGAATAAAAAGTCACAGGAATCACGAACCACTCCAAAACCTCTAATTATCCAGAATAAAATCCATAGATAAATCACAAATCCACAAGTTATAACAAACTTCATTTGCAAGTTAGAAAACTTTCACCTAGTAAGGCTTCATAAGGCATAAAGTACAGTTTTGTACCTACCATAAATGTAGATGTTTGAGTGTATACACTGCTGCAGTCATTACACTTGGGTTATTCCTGCCGCAGGCGGTTCCCCAGTCGGCCTGAGTTCCAAAGTCTTGGTCCAGCATCGGTTGCTGTCGCCTTTTCCCTGACGTCAGTGCGACAGGGGTATATAAGATGCAGCCGACGCCATTTTCTTCAGTTTTTCTTGCCCCAGATGTCAGGTGCCCCCAAATAGGTAGGCAATTCAAATTGCTAGTAAAACATACATAAGAAAAGCAAACAACAACTTTCAGTTACCAGCAAATACAACTCATAGGTAGAAAGGGTAGAAGACATAGGTACGTATCAGCAAGTAAGAGGGGAAGGAGGGAGGGTAACCTAGACTGCAGCAGTGTATACACTCGAACATCTACATTTATGGTAGGTACAAAACTGTACTATGTTCATCGTGTTACACTGCTGCAGTCATTACACTTGGGTAGAATCCCAAAGCTGAGGTAGGGTGGCTGGTTCTATAAGGCATTAGGGGTGGCTATAGGACCCTGCAGCAGAGCAGTGGCAAAGCCAGCTCTGGATTTAGAGTATACAGGCAGATGGTAATGCTTGGTGAAGGTATGCACAGAACTCCATGCTGCTGCTTCCAAAATATCCTTGGTAGGTACTCCTCTGAGGTAAGCAGTTGAAGTGGCTGTTGCCCTGGTGGAGTGAGATCTAATGCTGCTAGGTACAGGTTTCCCATGGTGTGTATAGCAGAAACGTATACAATGTCTTATCCATTTTGAAATTGTCTGTTTTGAAATGGCTTTTCCCTGTGCTCCTGCAGCATATGCTACCAATAATTGCTCAGATTTCCTGAAAGCTTTGGTTTTGTCCAAGTAGAAGCGTAACTGCCTGTGAATGTCCAAAGAATGCAGTAGTCTCTCCCCTTTATTCTGTGGTTTTGGATAAAAAGTTGGCAAGTGAATAGTTTGGTTTAGAGCCACTCTTGATACCACCTTTGGCATAAACGTAGGGTTAGTTCTTAAAGACACCCTGTCCTGGTGGAAAATGAGGAAAGGTTCCACTGCCATTAGTGCCTGTAATTCTGAAACTCTTCGTGCTGATGTTATTGCCAGGAGCAGAACAGTTTTCCAAGAGATATATTTTAATTCTGCTGTGTTAGCTGGCTCAAAAGGAGGTAAAGTTAATTTTTCCTAAACAAAGTTGAGGTCCCAAGTTGGAGTCGGTGCTCTATGGGGCGGTCTTATGTTTTTAGTCCCTCTGAGGTACTGTTTTAGCAAAGGATTAGAGAAAATTTTTGGATCCGTGTTGTAATGAGCAGAGATGGCAGAGGCGTGGATCTTGATGGATGAAAAGGAGAGGCCTTTGTCCAGCATCTCAATTAAATATTGTAGTAACTGAGGAATGTTTGGGACAAGAGGGTCAAGGCTGTGAGCCTGGTTCCAGGCACAGAATCTCTTCCATTTATCCGAATAGACTTTCCTGGTACTAGGCCTTCTGGCCTCCAGAATGACATCCATAACAGCTTTGGAGAGAGGCATTGCTTGCTTGACTAAGGAATCTTCCATGCAGCTAGGTTTAATGTCTTTAGCTGGCTGTGAAGTATCTGATTGTTGTGCTGAGTCAGCAGATGTGGGATTTGAGGCAAAATCCAGGATGGTTCTTGTGCTAAGTTCTTTAAGATTGGGTACCAGTGCTGACGTGGCCAGTCTGGTTCAATCAGGATCATCTTTGGCTCTTCTTGCCTGGCTTTTATGGGTACCTTTGGAAGGAGAGGTAGTGGTGGGAAAGCGTATAGTTGTAGGTTTTTCCAGCTGAATGAGAGGGCATCCACTTTCCATGCTTGTGGATAGTAACTCCTTGTGCAGAATTTCTGTAGCTGGCAGTTCATTGGGGATGCAAACAGATCTATGTGCGGGCTCTACCATTTCTGTGTTATCATTCTGAATATTTGTGGATTCAATTCCCATTCGTGGGGATCCATGATGTTTCTGCTTAAGTCGTCTGCCAGTGTGTTTTTCTCTCCTGGCAGGAATTGTGCTTGCAGATGAACTTGATAGTTTAGAGCTGTGTTCCACAAGTTCATGGCTTGCCTGCAGAGGGGGTAGGAGTGAGTGCCCCATTGCTTATTTATGTACCACAACTGTGGTGTTGTCTGTCTTTAGTAATAGTTGTCCTGGATGCAGCAGGTCCTTGAAAGCTATAAGGGCATTTTGTACAGCCAGCATCTCTTTTTGATTGATGTGAAGATGCCTTTGTTCTGCGGACCACTTGCCCTGAATACATTTTCCTGCCATGTGTGCTCCCCAGGCGTAATCCGATGCATCTGTTGTCAGTGTTTGCCTGGCTGTGGGTTGAGTAAAAGGCTGTCCCTTATTGAGGTGACAAGCTTGAGCCCACCACTGAAACTCCTGTTGAAGGCAAGGAATTAGTGGTATAACGATTTCTAAACTTTGACAGTGTTGAGACCATACACTCCTTAGGTACCATTGTAGTTTCCTCATATGCAGTCTGGCATATGGAATTAGTAGTATGCAAGATGCCATGTAACCCAAGGCCTGCAGAATTTTTCTTGCAGGGAGTTGGGTCTTTGTTGCCATCAATTGAAAGTATTGAGTCAGTTGTCCTTGCTTGTCTGGCATGAGATAAGCCATCTGGGCCGTTGTGTTCAAGCTGGCACCCAGGAATATTATCTCTTTGAGGGCACTAGTTTTCATTTCTTTTCGTTTACTGTGTACCCCAGGCAACTTAACTTTTTTTACAAACATCAGATGCTTTAGAAGAATGTCCTTGCTCTCTGCTTGAATCAGGCAGTCGTCCAGGTACGGATACATTTGAATTCCTTTCTGTCTGCAAAATGCAATTACTGGTGCCAGGCACTTTGTGAAGACCCTGGGCGCAGTAGATAAGCCAATGGGCAGTGCAGAGAATTGATAGTGCATTGAACCAGCTATGAATCTGAGGTATCTTCTGCAGTTTTGTCTGATAGGGACATGCAGGTATGCCTCCTTGAAGTCCAAGGTCATGAGCCAAGCTTTCTTGCCCAGCATGGGAAGAAGCTGCTGTAGTGTCAACATTTTGAATTTCAGAATATTCAGGTAAGTGTTTAGAGAAGAAAGATCCAGAATGGGCCTCCAGGCTTTGTCCTTTCTGGGAAAGTACAGTTTTGTACCTACCATAAATGTAGATGTCCGAACAGGATAGCATCTGCAGTCATAACAAATGGGTTGTCCTGTCGTCAGGCAGCCCTTCGGTCGGCCGGATTCCAAAGTCTGGGTCCGGCTTCGGCTGATGTCGCACTTCACCCGACGTCATCTCTGCTGGTCTTCGGGTATAAAGGCATCAGCCGACGCCATTTTCCTCAGTGTTTCTTGCCCCAGATGCCAGTTGCCCTCTTGGAAAGCTAAATTTTGGATAAATGCCAATGTTTCCAAAAAAGTAGAAGGCAAACACAAACAATAAGCATGTATGTACATATATACAAACAAATACACCATAAGAGACTCCCCCCCAGCTAGCTAATAGGAGGGTAAATACCCTAGGAGTACCACAGAGGGGAAGGAGGGTGGGTAATCCTGACTGCAGATGCTATCCTGTTCGGACATCTACATTTATGGTAGGTACAAAAAGTACAGTTTTGTACCTACCATAAATGTAGATGTTCGAAGATCCACATTGCTGCAGTCCTTACACTTGGGTAGTCCGCTGTCCTCGGTCGGCCCGAATATCAAAGTATAAGGCTGACGTCGGTCAAGGCGCATTTGACTGACATCAGGACGTCAGGGTACAAATGCGCATGACCGACGTCATATCCTCAGTCTTTTCTTGCCCCAGATGTCAGAAGACCCTAAAAATAAAGGTCAAAACCAAAAGACAGCAAACAAACAACCAACCACCCTTGCACTAATTATAAGCACAATAAATACAATATACACAATATTTACAACCCAACCCACACAACCACCTCTAACTACAGAGGGGAAGGAGGGAGGGTAAATTGGACTGCAGCAATGTGGATCTTCGAACATCTACATTTATGGTAGGTACAAAACTGTACTATGTTCTTCATCTCACATTGCTGCAGTCCTTACACTTGGGTAGAATCCCAAAGCAGAGGTAAGGGAGGATGGCCAAACTACAAGGAAGCAGGAGCTGCCAAAATGCCCTGCAAAACAGCAGTGGCAAAACCAGCCCTGGATTTAGAGTAAAGTGGCAGGTGATAATGCCTAGAGAAAGTATGCACTGAACTCCAAGTAGCTGCCTCCAAAATATCCTTGGTTGCCACTCCCTCAAAAGGCTGTCAGTGGCAGTAGCCCTAGTGGAATGAGGCCTAATCCCAGCTGGAATCTCCTTGCCATGATGGGAATAACAGAAAGCAATGCAAAACCCAATCCACTTAGAAATAGCTTGTTTTGACACAGGCTTGCCCTGAGAACTCAAAGCAAAAGAAACAAACAACTGCTGAGACTGCCTGAACACTTTAGTTCTGTCCAAATAATATCGCAACTGCCTGTGTACATCTAAAGTGTGCAAAATCTTTTCCCCTTTATTTTGGGGATTTGCATAAAAAGTAGGCAAATGAATAGTTTGGTTTAAAGCCACACTAGAGACCACCTTAGGCATAAAGGAAGGATTAGTACTAAAGATACCCTATCCTTATGGAAAATCAAGAAAGGCCCGACCGCCATAAGGGACTGTAATTCAGAAACTCTTCTTGCAGAGATAATGGCCAACAAAAGGCAGTCTTCCATGATAAATATTTCAACTCAGAAGTAGCTGCAGGCTCAAAAGGTTGTAGAGTGAGTTTCTCCAACACAAAATTGAGATCCCAAGCAGGAGAAGGAGCTCATTGGGGTCTTATATTCTTTGCCCCTCTAAGAAATTGCTTGAACAAAGGATGAGAAAACAATGGAGGGTCACATTCATAGTGAGCTGAAATTGCTGCAGCATGAACCTTAATAGAAGAGAAGGACAAACCTTTGTCCAGTAACTCAGTAAGATATTGAAGAGCCACACTTAAATTAGGCTCAGAAACATCAAAATCCTTTGCTGCACTCCAAAATAAAAATCTCTTCCATTTATCTGCGTACACTTTCCTTGTACTAGGCCTTCTAGCTTCCAAAATCACATTCAAAACTTGTTGTGGAAGTTGAGACCCTCTATGGTTCAAAACAGAATATGCCAGGCTGTTAGGTGAAGAGAGTGAAGTTTGACATTGAGCAAATGGCTGTCCTCCTGTGACAACAGGTGTGGAATCGAAGGCAAAGGCCATGGAGGCTTCCGTGCCAGACTTCTCAGTAATGGGTACCAGTGCTGTCGAGGCCAATCTGGAGCTATTAAAATCATCCTTGGCTTGTCCTGTCTGACCTTTAGAAGTACCTTTGGGAGGAGAGGCAGAGATGGAAAGGCATACACATGAAGATTGCTCCAATTGAAAGAAAGAGCATCCACTTTCCAAGCTGTGGGATGAAACCTTTTGTGCAAAACTTTGGCAGCTGATGGTTTAGTGGAGAAGCGAACAGATCTATGTCTGGAGTTCCCCATGACACTGTCAATTTCTGAAATACATGAGGATCCAATTTCCACTCGTGGGGATCCATAATTGCCTGCTCAACACATCTGCTAAGGAGTTCTGTGCTCCTGGCAGAAACCTTGCCTGAAGATTGAGCTGTAAACTGAGAGCAGTCTCCCACAAAATCATTGCTTGCCTGCATAGAGGATAAGAATGCATTCCCCTTGCTTGTTGATGTACCACATGACAGTTGTGTTGTCTGTTAGAATCAACACCTGCCCTGGAAGAAGTAAATCCTTGAAAGCTATTAATGCAAACTGGACTGCTAACATCTCCTTCAGGTTGATATGTAGATGTTGTAGTCTGGCAGGCCACTTGTCTTGTATCCACTTTCCATTTAGATGAGCTCCCCAAGCTTTGTCTGAGGCATCTGTCGTTAAAATCTGACTCGCCTCTGGCCGGGTCACAGAGAGTCCCTTGTTTAGGTGACATTCCTGAGCCCACCACAGAAATTCCTTTTGAATGCAAGGTATTATTTGAATGACAGTGTCCAGATCCTGGCAGTGCTGTGTCCATACATTTTTGAGATACCATTGCAGCTTCCTCATATGCAGTTTGGCATTGGGAAGCACCAGAATACAAGATGCCATGAACCCTAAGGCTTGAAGGACTGTCCTTGCAGTCAGCCCGGACTGATGAGATAGTTGATGGAAGTAAAGGGAAAGACTCTTTTGTTTGTCCGGGGTTAAAAAGGCCATCTGGGATGCTGTATTCAGTCTCACACCCAGAAAGCACATGTCCTGAGAGGGTACTAGACTGGACTTTATTTCGTTCACAGAATACCCCAGGCATCTTAGCACTGCTATCACATATTCCAAATGATGAAGAAGCTCTTCCCTTCCTTGAGCCAGAATCAGGCAGTCGTCCAAATAAGGATAGATCTGTATTCCTTTTAGCCTGAAGAAAGCTATCACTGGAGCCAGAACTTTCGTGAACACTCTGGGCGCAGTAGATAAGCCAAAGGGCAATGCAGAGAACTGATAGTGAGAAGTCCCAGCTCGAAACGCAGATACTTCCTGCAACTTAGTCTGATAGGAACATGAAGGTAAGCCTCCTTGAGATCCAAAGTTACCATCCAATGATCTTTGCCCAGCAGAGGTAAAAGCTGTTGCAACGTCAACATTTTGAACTTGGGAATGTCCAGATAAGTGTTGAGGATAGATAAATCCAAAATTGGTCTCCACGTGTTCCCCTTCTTTGGTACTAGGAACAGGCGAGAATAAAATCCTAGGCCCACTTCTGGCATAGGGACCGGCTGTATGGCCCCTAGTTGAAGTAACAGAGAAATTTGCTTGTGAGCCTCTATTCTTTGTTGAGGAGGAACGTCTGGCATGCCTCTGAAAGGAGGCAAAGTATGGAAATAAAACCTGTAACCTTGGTGTATGATATCCAATACCCATCTGTCTTGGGTAATTAAACTCCAATTTTCTTTGAAAAGTGCCAACCTTCCTCCCAAAGGCGCCCGCCAGGAAGAAGGCTCTGGCAGCTGAAAAGGTAGGTCATTGGGTCTGTTTACGAAAGGACTGACCCCTGCCCTCACCTGAAGACTGTGCAGGAGAACTCCCTGTTCTAGGCCTGAAAGAGCCCTGAGCTCTACCCCTACCACGTCTAGATCTACCCCTAGACTGGGAATCATAAGAAGGATACGTCCACCCTTTAGCAGGCCAATTTCTACTAAACTTTGGAGGCTGAACCTGCAAAAAATCTTTAACAGTCTGCATAGACTTAGCCTTGTCTTCCATTTTCTTTAAAACTGCCTCAACAGGAGAACCAAACAACACATCAGATTGTAAAGGAGCATCTAAAATCCTTGTTTTAACATGGTCAGATAAATTTTGATCCCTCAGCCAGGCGTGCCTGCGAAGAACTGACCCAGTTGCAGCCACCCTAGACGAGGCCTGTACAGCATCAAAACCACATTGCAAAGAATGCTTACCCACCTGTTCAGAAACATGTACTAAATCTTGTAACTCTTTACAATCAATACCTTCCGCCAGAGCATCAACCTTAGACTTCAACTGTGAAAGTAGATAGTTTTGGTATTTTAACATGTGAAACTGGCAATTCAAAGCCCTCATAGCTAGAGTGGAAGAAGTATAAACTTTCTTTCCCCATCTATCCAAGGCCCTGGCTTCTTTATCTGCAGGAACCGGATTCTTGACAACAGAAGCCTTAACACCTTTAGGCCCCTGGCTAACAGTTTCTGGGTCTGCCCTCGGACTCTTAACAAGATACTTATGAACTTCAGGCACCCTGTAATACCTATCCGGTTTAACAGGAGCAGGAGGCAAAGAATCAGGATTAAGAGAAGCCTCTGTAAAAACATCTTCCACTACATCCAAAACAGGAGGTATAGCCAAAGGCCTATGTTGGGGTAAAAACAAAAATTTCCTAAGCCTTTTCCTGGAATCAGAGAAGTCCTGACCTTCCCACTTAAAATGCTCCCTCATGGAATGAAGAGTTTCTGAAAAAGAAAAATCCTCAGGAGGAGAAGCAGAAGGAGTAGAATCATCCACATCAGAATCAGAATAAGGAGAGTACTCCTGCAAGTCTTCAGCCGAAGACTCTGAAACATCCGAAGCCTGCTCAAAACTCCCTAGCTCAGGCTCCACCCTAGGTCTCTTATCAGGAGGCGGCAAAGAACCCCTAATCAGAGTAATCAAATCTTCTGCCATTTTAAGCATATGCTTCTTGGGCACAGTTCCAGAAGAACTAGGGGTGACACCAACTGAAGCTAAACCTGGCCTGCCTCTAGGAGAAGCCTTGGAAACAGAAGGAGAGGGCTTAACCACCCTAGGCAGGGAGGGGAGTATAGTAACCTGAGAAGCCCCATCACCCTGGCCTGCCTCCTGAGAGGCCACATCCTGCAATAACAAGGTCTCTCCCTGGGATCCCAAAGAAACCTCCGGTGGAACCACCGGCTCCACCGACACCTCTAAAGAACCAGCGTCCGCACGGACGGTTCTTCTAGCCTAGGCTTCACTGCTTTGTCCTTGCGCTTCTTCGAAGAAGCGGGTGTCGGAGCATCCAACGGCATTTTATAATTGCACCGCTTCCCAAAGACTAACCTGGCACAATCTAATCTCCTCTTTATAGTGCGCTTATTAAATCTAGCACAAGAGCGACACCCAACAACGTCGTGCTCAGGCCCTAAACAAGGAATACACAAAGTATGATAGTCTCTATGCGGTATCTGTTTCCCACAAGAAATACAATTATTCACTTTTTCTGACATCCGGTAAACCACTGAGGCAAGAAAAAACTAAAATATTCTACGGGTACTTAGCCAACTTTGACTCGGTCTGAAACTCCGAAAACGAAAAATTTCAGAACGCCAACCGGCACTTGCAATACTGCTTCTGCATCGGACCATGCGGCAAAAAAGACTGAAGATATGACGTCGGTCATGCGCATTTGTACCCTGACGTCCTGATGTCAGTCAAATGCGCCTTGACCGACGTCAGCCTTATACTTTGATATTCGGGCCGACCGAGGACAGCGGACTACCCAAGTGTAAGGACTGCAGCAATGTGAGATGAAGAACATCTGTACTATGTCCTTCAAGGTAGCATCTGCAGTCATAACAAATGGGTAGAATACCATAGCCAACTAGGGGTGGAGGAAGAAAAATTATGGTGTAGTTAGGATCCCTTGCAGTACAGCAGTGGCAAACCCTGCTCGGGATCTAGAGTATAGAGGTAAATTATAATGCTTGGCAAATGTATGCACGGAGGTCCAAGTAGCCGCCTCAATAATGTCCTTGGTTGCCACTCCTCGTAAGAAAGCTGTGGTAGTGGCTGTAGCCCTTGTAGAATGAGGTCTTATGTTCTGTGGAATTGGTTTTCCATGGTAGGAGTAACAGAATCTTATGCAATTTCCTATCCATTTGGAGATTGTCTGTTTGGAAATTGCTTTTCCTTCCCTTCCTGTTGCATAGGCTACTAAAAGCTGGTCAGTTTTTCTGTTACCTTTGGTTCTGTCCAGGTAGTAGCGTAACTGTCTATGTACATCCAAGGTATGCAGCAGTCTTTCCCCCCTGTTCTGTGGATTGGGAAAGAAGGTAGGTAGGTGGATTGCCTGGTTTAAAGACACTCTGGATACCACCTTAGGCATAAATGTAGGATTAGTTCTCATGGAGACCCTATCTTGATGGAAGATTAGGAAGGGTTGTACTGTCATTAAGGCCTGTAGTTCCGAAACCCTCCTTGCTGAAGTAATTGCCAGTAGGAAAGCAGTTTTCCATGATAGGTGTTGAAGATCTGCTGTTGCTGCTGGTTCAAATGGAGGGAGTGTCAATTTTTCTAGCACAAAGTTCAAGTCCCATGCTGGTAATGGTGGTTTCCTAGGAGGTTTTACATTCTTGATCCCTCTGAGGAACTGCCTGAGTAGAGGATGCGAAAAGGCAGGTGGATCGAAGCTGAATTCTGCTGAAATAGCTGATGCATGTATCTTGATGGAGGAATAAGACAGGCCTGTATGTAGAAGCTCTGCCAAGTACTCCAGGATGTTAGCAATATCTATGTTCGATACATCTTTTCCTCTTTCAGTACTCCAAATGACAAACCTTTTCCATTTTCCTGCATAGTTCCTTCTTGTTGAAGGTCTGCTGGCTTCAAGGATAATGTCTTTAACCCTTTGGGATAGGTCTGGGTTAGTTGCTGCTATGTGATGTTCCAGGCAGTCAGTTGCAATGTTTTTAGGTTTGGGTGCATGATGTTGTAGTTGTTCTGAGTTAACATCAAAGGCATCAGGGGTATTGACCACATTCTCCCCCGAGATATGCTCCTCAGCAATGGGTACCAGTGTTGTCTTGGCCAATTCGGAGCTATCAGGATTATCCTTGGACGTTCCTCTTTGATTTTCAGTAGTACCTTGTGCATCAAAGGAAGAGGTGGAAATGCATAATGCTGTCAGGCCTTTCCAACTGAAGGATAGAGAGTCCACCTTCCATGCAAGTGGGTGGCATGTCCTTGTGCAGAATTTTTTGAGCTGATGATTGAGTGGGGATGCGAATAGGTGTATTTGTGGCATTCCCCATTTCTTTGTGATGGCCTTGAAGATGTCCAGGTGTAGCATCCATTCGTGAGCATCCGAGGTGGTTCTGCTTAACATGTCTGCTAGGGTGTTTTCTTTTCCTGGCACAAACATTGCCTGTAACTGGATGTTGTAGCTCAGAGCCATATTCCAAAGGTCCAGAGTCATTCTGCATAGGGGGTATGAATGAGTGCCTCCTTGTTTGTTGATGTACCACATGACTGTGGTGTTGTCTTGTCCTTATCATTAAATGGCCTTCTTTGAGGAATGGTCTGAATTTCTGTATTGCTAGTTTTACTGCCAGCATTTCTTTTTGGTTTATGTGCAGGTGCAGCTGGTCTTGAGTCCACAATCCTTGTATGCATTTGTCCAACATGTGCGCCCCCCAGCCTAGGTCTGAGGCGTCCGTTGTGATGGTTTGGCTTGCTTGAAAGTTGTGGAAGGGTAAGCCTGGGTTTGACTGGCATGTTTGAGCCCACCATAGGAACTCCTGTTTCAGGCATGGGATTAGTGGGATTTCGGTTTCTAAGCTGTGCCTGTGTTGAGACCATAAATTCTTTAGGTACCACTGTAGCTTTCTCATATGCAGTCTGGCATGTGGGACCAAGATTATGCATGATGCCATGAAGCCCAAGGCCTGCAGTACTTTTCTTGCTGTTAGTTTGTTCTGCTTTGTTAATGCCAAGAAGTAAAGAGGGAGTTGTTTTGTTTTTCTGCAGTTAGGAATGCCATTTGTTATACTGTGTCCAAATCCGCACCCAAGAATGTTCTTGTTTGGGATGGTATCAGTCTTGACTTTTGTAAATTGACTGTGTATCCCAGGGCTTGTAGTAAGCAAATGACTCTTTGTAGATCTGTTGTCAGCTTGCTTTTGTTGTCCGCTTGTAACAGGCAGTCGTCCAGGTATGGATAAATTTGTATTCCCTGTAGCCTGCAGTGAGCGATTACTGATGCCAGGCATTTTGTAAATACTCTGGGCGCAGTAGATAAGCCAAAGGGCAATGCTGAGAATTGATAATGCTCTGATCCTGCAAGAAATCTGAGGTATCTTCTGCAATTTGGTCGTATGGGGACGTGCAGGTATGCCTCCTTGAGATCTAGAGTTACCAGCCAACACTCCTTGCCCAGCATGGGAAGAAGTTGCTGTAGGGTCAGCATTTTGAATTTTGGGACAATGATGTATGTGTTTAAGACGGACAGGTCGAGAATAGGTCTCCAACTTTTCTCTTTTCTTGGTACTAGGAAGAGTCTGGAGTAGAATCCTTTGCCCTGTTCTGTTATTGGTACTCTTTCCACAGCTCTCATCTTTGTTAATTCTGCTATCTGCTTTAGAGCTTCTGTTTATTGATTTGGAGGTAGGTTTGGCATTCCTCTTTTTACTGGTAAGGTGTGGAAGTGGAACCTGTAGCCTTGGTCTATGGTTTGCAAAATTCACTTGTCTTTTGTGATACAGTGCCAATTTTTCGAAAATAAGGCTAACTTTCCGCCTAAAGGTGCTGCTATTTGCTCCCTGGTAGGCGGTGTTAGAGCCAAGTCACTGTGAGTGTCCTGTTGTAGTGGCAGTGGTTGTGTCTGTGCTTCGGTTATTGCCTTGCCACTGTCGTCCTCTGTAGGCACCTCCTCTGGATTGATTTCTGCCTCTAGAGCGTCTATTCCTGCCTCTTTGAGATTTTGAGGAGTCTGGAAAGGACTAATTTTTGGCAGGCCAGTTCCTGCTAAACCTTGGGGGCTGAACCTGTAAGAAATCCTTAACTGTTTGAACAGATTTTGCCTTTTCTTCCATTTTCTTCATTACTTGATAAGCAGGTGTACCAAATAGACTGGCCTTATCTATAGGAGCATCTAACAGCTTTGCTTTAACATGATCCGGCAAGACCTGTTCTTTCAACCATGCATGTCTTCTTATCACTGTGCCAGTCATGGCTGATCTAAATGAAGCCTCCAGTGCATCATAGCCACATTTTAAAGAATGGTTACTAACCTGTTGGATGTTATTCACCATTTCTAAAACATATTTCTTATCTAAGGAGTCATCAGAGGACAGCTTCTTAGTTAACTGATCAAGCATAAACTCTTGGTATTGGATCATATGAAACTGACAGTTTAAAGCTCTAGCTGAGAGAGTAGCAGAGGTGTAAACTTTTTTCCCCCATCTCTCTAAGGACCTGGATTCCCTTTCAGAAGGAGTAGGGTTTTTTGCTGAGGTCGAGGCTACTGCCTTAGGCCCCCTGGGATATAGTCTCAGGATCTGCAAGAGGGGCCTTGTATAGGTGGTGATGAGTGTCTGGCACCCTGTAAAATCTATCTGGTTTGGCAGGGGCTGGAGGTAAAGTATCAAGAGCAGTGCAAACCTCATTAAATGCATCATCCACAACAGGCAGTACTGGAGGTATAGCTAAGGGCCTATGTTGTGGTAAGTGCAGAAATGTCCTAAGCCTTTTTCTTGAATCTGAGAAATCTTGTCCCTGCCATTGGAATTGTTCTCTCATGGCATGTAAGGTTTCCCCAAAGGAAAATTCCTCTGGCGGAGAGGCAGATGGAATGGATTCTTCAGCATCGGAATCTTCATATGTAGACAAGGGAGCCTCTGGCTGTAATGTCTGAGTCATCCGCAGAATCATCAGAGGACACTGGCTTGGGGGGCTCTGCTCTAGATCTCTTTTCTGGTGGCTGAGAGGCCCTGTCTGGGTGAGATTGGGATCCCCTAATTAAGGATATTAAATCCTCTGCCAGAGTAAGCATTTGTGAACTAGAAGTGGGCCTGTGTGAGGGGGGCTTAACAGGCACTGATTTAACAGTTTTGGCTGCTTTAGCCCTGGCAAAGGCCTTAATAGACATGGCTGCAGGAGGCCTAGCAGCACCACGTGCTGGGGTAGAGACATCCAAAGGGATGGTGTCTGATAAATCACTAGGAACCACAGTAGTAGGCAAAACTTCTGAGGCCGATTCAACTAAGGTAGTAGGAGCCTCAGTAGTAGTCATGGATTCGGCTGAAGATTGACCGGTATTCTCGGTTTCGGCCGAAACCGAGACACTCGCGGCTTGCTTAACAGTGGTTTCGGCCGAAACCGCGGACCGCGAGTGTCGGTCTTTTTCTTTGCGTTTTTTAACAATTTGGGAAGTCGGAGGATCCGACGGCATAATGTACGCAAAATCTGAGCCGAAAAACTGTTCAGCAAACTCCGACCGACGCCTAAGTGTTCGTCGGTTGAAGGAAGCACAGGCCGAACAGGCTGCTACGTTGTGGTTTGGGCCTAAGCAAGGCAGACAGTAAGAGTGGAAATCTTTATGAAGTATTTGTTTCCCACAAGTTAAACAGTTATTGACTTTTTCTGACATCGGCTGAGGCAAGAAAGAGTCCCCAACGGGGTACTTAGCTTTTTAGAAGTCTTCGAAGTAGTATTCGGTAGTAGTAATCTCTGGATCTGACCGACCGGCACTTGCGAACAGCTTCTGCTTCGGGCGCCACGCGGCAAGAAAGACTGAGGAAAATGGCGTCAGCTGATGCCTTTATACCCGAAGACCAGCAGAGATGACGTCGGGTGAAGTGCGACATCAGCCGAAGCCGGACCCAGACTTTGGAATCCGGCCGACCGAAGGGCTGCCTGACGACAGGACAACCCATTTGTTATGACTGCAGATGCTACCTTGAAGGACATCCAGAAAGAGTCTTGAGTAAAATCCTTGTCCTTGCTCCTGTGGTGGTACCTTCTGAATAGCTCTCATGTCCATGAGTGCTGTAATTTGTTTTTGAGCCTCTGCCCATTGATTTGGTGGCAGATTTGGCATTCCTTTTAACCTTGGCAGAGTGTGAAAGTGGAACCTGTAACCTTGAGATACAATGTTGAGAACCCATTTGTCTTTGGTGATCCAATGCCAATTGTGATAGAAAAGTGCCAGTTTTCCTCCCAAGGGGGGTGCCAAGAGAGAGCTGTTTGGCACCTGTAATGGGAAGTCATTGAGGCTGCTTTTTATATGGTTGGGGCCTGTCTTCCCCCTTCTTTCTGGCCTGGTGCACCCCATTGTCGAGGCCTGTAAGGACCTTGTGGTTGTCTCTACCTCTTGGGCGTCTGTATCTGCCCCTTTGAGGTCTGTCTGTAACTGGAAAGGACCAATTCTTTGTTGGCCAATTTCTGCTAAATCGAGGAGGCTGAACCTGTAAGAAATACTTCACTGTTTGCATATATTTTGCCTTATCCTCCATTTTCTTTAATACCTCTTCTGCCTTAACTCCAAATAACACATCCTGCTGCAAAGGTGCATCCAATAATTTTACTTTAACATGATCTGGTAACGTATGTTCTTTTAACCAAGCATGTCTTCTAATGACAGAGCCTGTAACTGCTGCTCTACAGGAGGCCTCTAAAGAATCAAAGCCACATTGCAGAGTATGTTTTCCCACTTGTTCAGCTGCATGCAATAAATCCTGCATTTCTTTAAAATTAGGAGGATCTGAATCTGGAAGCATTTTTTGTTTCAACTGAGACATCAAAAATTGCTGATATTTTAAGCATGTGAAACTGGCAATTTAAGGCTCTCATTGCTAAAGTTGCAGACGTATATACTTTCTTTCCCCATCTGTCTAATGCTGTGGAATCTCTGTCAAAGGGAACTGGATTTTTTGCTGATGAGGCCTTAATCCCTTTGGGTCCCTGAGAAATAGTTTCAGGGTCAGCAACAGGGCTTTTATACAGAAATTTGTGTGAGTCAGGGACTCTGTAGTGTCTGTCAGGTTTAACTGGGGCTGGAGGTAAGGAATCAGGATTTAAGCTGGATTCAGTATACACATCATCCACAATATCTAACACTTGCGGAATAGCACGGGGTCTGTGTTGAGGTAATAAAAGGAAGTCTAAGGAAGTCTCTGAGCCTTTTCTTGGATTCTGAATAATCCTGGCCTTCCCAATGGAAATGCTCCCTCATGGTATGTAAGGTTTCCCCAAAGGAGTAGTCCTTAGGCGGAGTGGCTGTTGGAATTGATTCCTCAGCATCAGAATCCTCATAAGGGGGTAAAGAATATCCTAGGTCTGAGGATGAATCTGAAGAAATGGACACCTGGTCGATGAGTCATAGACTGCATCCTGTCTGGGCCTTTTATCAGAAGGGGGATGGGACCCCCTGATCAGAGTGATTAGGTCTTCGGCCATTTTGAGCATTTGTTTCTTAGGCATGGAGGCCTGTCCTGGAGAATGCTGTATTTGTTTCTTTGTTTTTAAAGGAGGTTTAGACTTAGCAGAGGGTTTAATGCTTAACTGAGTAGGTCTGAAAACACCCTCTGAAGCTGCGGGTTGCTCAGTTACTCTGGATCCCTCTGAAGGGTTAGTTTCGGTAGGCTGAAAAACTTGTGCGTCCGAAGGCTCAGCCATCTCCACGTGGGAGTCGGAGGCGGCATGTGGTTTTGCAGAAGCGGTCGTCAGGGGCTGTGAAGGTGCCTCGCTGAAAACCGGAGAACCGGCGACCGGCCTAGAAGAGGCTTCGTCGTCAGTTTTGGGCCTCGGATGCCTGTCCTTGTCTCTGCGCTTTTTATGTATTCCGGTCGTCAGAAGTTCCGACGGCATGGTGTAATTGAATTTTCTGCCAAAATAATGTCGGGCAAAATCAAACCGACATTTAATAGTGCGCTTGTTAAACCTAGCACAAAACCGACAACCAGTGATGTCGTGGTTTGGGCCTAGGCATGGGATACAATAGGAATGGAAATCCTTATGAGGTATTTGCTTCCCACAAGAAATACAGTTAACTTTTACTGACATCGTTCTGAGGCAAGAAAAAGTTTCCCCAACGGGGTACTTAGCTTTGTAGAAGACTTCGGTTCTGGATTCGGAATGAAAATCTCAGGAGTCGGCCGACTGGCACTTGCGAACTGCTTTTGCTTCGGGCACTGCACGGCAAGACAGACTGAAGAAAATGGCGTCGGCTGCATCTTATATACCCCTGTCGCACTGACGTCAGGGAGGAGGCGACAGCAACCGACGCCAGACCAAGACTTTGGAACTCAGGCCGACTGGGGAACCGTCTGACGGCAGGATAACCCAAGTGTGATGACTGCAGCTGTGTAACATGATGAACATAGATTGAGTAGGTAACTTTGCAACTATTTAAAGGAATAAGTCACATGATAACACATTCAATTAGACCTTCTTTTGAAATTCCACTAATATAGGCTTTAAAGAAACATTTCCATTTAAGCCTGGTGGTAAATTTGCTCCTAAACGAAGTATCCACTAAAATTACTCTGTCTCTGTGTGGTATACTACATTACCACCTCACCATGAGTCAGGTATCACTTTTAGTATAAAAAACTTAAAATTATTTATTTATACTTTTTTCTTTTATATGTTTAAATAAGGCATCCACTGGATTTTCCCTTCTATCAGAAATATGATTCCCGATACGCATTTTAAACTTCTGATTATTTTCTATACATAGTATGCTTGGCAAAGCTGACATGTGGCTAAATAAACAAGATTCCTGGTGACAATTACCATAATCAGCATGTCTGTATACCATGCCTATAACAGGATGAACAAATGAACAAAAGAAATGCAAGCACATACTTACAGAATTGACCATCTACCACATTTAAAAATACCATTTTTATTAGATATTCTAAATGTGCGGTTGGGTAGCATTCGAAAGACATGCGTGTGTAAATGGGCGTGCCTTCGTTGAAGGTTGGGCGTCGAGTTGGCACCTTGGCGTTGCGTAAAAATCTACTGCCAATCATTAGTGGACCGAAGTTCCGCTGTGGTGACCCCTTACCGGGAAAAAGCCAAAAGACAAACAACAACAACTCTATATGTATGTCTGTTCTTTATAGTAGAGCATATTCTTTAAATTTTCACTTCTTTTGTATCCAAAATTCGGGCTATCAGATACGATGGAGCTTAATTCTGGAACGTCTTGCAGAATATGCCAATATTTGTTTATTATATGCCTCACGTTATGTGTATTGTTATTAAATGCGAGCATACATCTAGGTATATTAGCTGTTTTTAGTATGTTTATTTGCTGTATTAGTTGAAAAGACTGGCTTAGCTATCATTTCCCTATGTGACATGACTTCCTTGTATGTGTTTTCCAGACTTTTAGAGTTGTAACCCCTTTCTATAAAATGAGAGACAGCATTATTTAGTTGAGATTCCATATTAGTGTTTGAAGAGTTTAGCTTAGCTACTCTAAGAAACTGACTTTTTACTACATTATTAAACATATACTGGGGATGCATACTGTTACAATGCAAGCATGCATTCCTTTTTGCTGTTTTTTATATAATTTAGTACTTAATGTTCCCTCTTTTTCTTTATAAATTGTAATATTTAAAAAGTCTACATGCTGTCAGTAGATATTGTTGTCTTAAAACTCAGAAAGGAGACTGTATGAGATATTTAACTAACAAATTAAAACTCTCAATGTCTCTTTTCCATATTAAAAAATAGGTCATCAACAGAACATTGATAAAAGAGAACATCTAAAAAAACAATTATTTGTCGACAGAATGAATTAATGTTCCCAGATGTACATAATATTTGCATAGCTACTGGCTGCAGGCGTGCTCATTGCTACACCTCTTTTTTGTTTAAACATATGCTTTTGAAAAATAAACCCACACACAACAAATTTGTTGAAGTTTTGGAATTCCACCATTACTCTACTAAAAACTATCACAATGCCTAATACACTAGTTATAGATTTACACACGCAGAAAACTCTTAGTGCTTTCAAAATATGAACTACAATCAGAAAACCACATTAAAAGCTACTAATCCTAAAACACTAACCTACTATTAAAGTTGTTAATACCTACTATAAATTCTATTTAAAAAACTACGCTACTACTTAATTCTAACAAAGCAAATAAATCTATAAATATGCAAAAAAAAACTCTACAATACACTAGAAACAAATGATTTCGGAAAGGGGGAAGAAAGAGAAATTGCAATGCAACAAAACATATATCTAAATCCAAAGAAAAGCCCTCATATACATGTCTAACAGCTTCAGTCAGCAAACGAGATCTCAGAGAAGGGACTGGAGTGCAGGGAATTATGGGTAGAGGAAGAGTTGAGCCCTGATAATATAAAAACTTCCAAGACAGTGCCAAGATCAGATCCCGTCGGATCCAACAACCCATATGTTGAATCGGATAACAGTAGACAACACTGGACTGATAATTTGTAATGGCAGCAAATGAGATCTAAAACTACAGGGGGTGCAGGGCATTATGGGAAGGAAGAAATTAATGGAGTGAAGCTGTGAAATTGCTAGCAGATGGCTGGATCAGATGAGACAAACAACTCCATATTCAATAGTAGCATCACATGGATAGACGAAATAGGATCAGAAATTCATCTGCTTGAGCCCAGTTTAAGGGAAAGCTCAGTTCTAATCTACTCACCTCAAATCAGTGATCATGCCATTGTGCTGTAAAACAATCATTCTTAAGTCTGTGACTCAGCTATGAAACACAACAGAACAGATGTATAAGTATACTCCCTTACACACACACCTCTCTAACCAAGTCTTGTTCTAGATTGTGGCGTGCAAGCAACATTCTCCGTTTGAAACGGCGACACTCTAAATCCAAGTACTGCCGTTGCCTCCTTAGCAAGTTGGCTTCTTCTTCAGCCTGGAAATGCTGGAAGTTCTCTTTCTGCTTTGACAACCACTCCTGCTTTTCTTTCTTTGGTGTGCTCTGGTTTTCATTCAGCTCCTGACGACAGAAATATCAAGAAAACAAAAAAAATTACAGACAAAACTGAAGTCACATTTTATCAAAAGCCTCACTCACATACAATTCATATTTGGTGTACAAAGAGATGTCTATAAAAAATTAACAGTAAACAAAAACTCAAACTACTGCAAGTTTTTTTTTTTTAAATTTCATGGCCATTATCAAGGAAGAGTTACAAAGCTGAAGCATCAAATCCCTGCAGGAGCTAAACACTTAAAGATTAGCCAACAACAAAAGGGTGTGCTACATGCTGAAACATACTTTAGAGCTACTCCAGGAAAAGTTTTCTGTCAACTTGGCTCTTTTTTCATTTCTAGGTTCAATGGGTAAGCATATTAGACCAGTGGGTCCTGTTGCAGTAAGGTACTGAATAAAAGCATTATAACAAGTTATATAGTTATATACCACAACTCAAAATTAATCTAAAACCCCTCAGAAACTGAAAAAAAAACCACGGTGAAAACATTTTTTAAGTATACATAAAACAAAAATGACTGCATTGTTTTTATAGCTGAAAGAATCAAGAAAGAAGTGACTGGATCAAAAATGAACTGGAAGGATTTCAGGTGCAGGACATACTTCATGCCGAAGACGTCACATAGTTGGACCAAGGCACTACAAAACAAAGAATATTTCCACTCCATAAGAAGGAAGCTGCTTGAATGCAGGTGTTCTCCCCAACACATTTCAAAAATCTCACTGATGGTCTCTCAATAAAATGGAAATGGAGTAATAGCACTACACAAGGATGCAGGTGGACACCAGCACACACAGTTTCCAGATGAATGCTCATAAAATGAGACACTTACTGCCATTATAAAAACAGTCAAACTGGTTGAAAAAATTATGGGAAAATACAGAAGAATGTCACTGTAAAACAATATGTTAGTATAACAAAATTAAACTCGATTAAAATACACAGTACATTTTCCATCACTATGTTCAATTTTAAATAAAAATATACAAACACAATTCATACCTTCAATACCAGTAAATGCATATATTGTATGTAATCACAGTCAAATCAATTATGCTGAAGTAATCTACCCTGATAATCTTTCCACACATACCGTTGCTGTCAATGTATTTAATGGACTTTCATGTTTAAAAAAAGTTATCCACTTCACTCAGCTATAACAAACATCTTACTTGGGACTACTGACATATTTTTAGTTTTCAAAGAACAAATGTCAACTGTCTCCCAAAATATCCATGTCTCTGAAAGAGATAAACAGTTAATAAGAATCTTGCTGAATCAATGAATCAAACAACAGCAGCTCCACACACCCAATACTACCAATGACCACAATGTTTCAAATATGTATATAGCATTTTGCTGATAGCTGCATAGGTTCCTAAACCACCCACAAAATTACTATGGGAAAAAGTTTGTTCTGTGGTGAACGCTTTCTTGAAAGAAAATGTCTATGTCTATAAATGCAATTTTCAATGTACATAACACCTCACCTACTTTTTTTTTTTTTTAGGAAATGTATGGACGATGTGAAAAGGACAACCAAATGGTAATTTTTCACAGATATTTAATTACTGAAGAAACATTTGAGGAAAAAAAATACCAACTCAGAATTCAGTGAAAAAAACAAATATTGCTCACACATCCATTTTCACAAACTGTGGTTCAACTGTATTTTTTCACAGGTGCTTTTTCTTAAAATAATAAGACCATGTCAACGCATGTGCCAAATCCATACAAGCAAATATTCAGTCTTCGTGTAAAATCATATTTAAAAAAGTGTGAAAAAAATCTGTCAGCAATCCAGGATCAACTCAGTAAGATGCCCAGTTTCTCATGAAGGTTTAATGACTCCAGAAGAGCTTCTCCCATACACCTGGGGAGGAAGGAATGATGAGACTAAATGGATCCTGTCCAAGACTTTAGTAACTGAAGTGACTTCCAAAAACTGTGGCCAAAAAGTGGCTGATGCATTCTAAGATATAATATCAGACATTCCGATGAATACCAGTGGTGAAGAACTGTCAAGTTAAAGGAGAAGACATGTCCATGCAATTTTACAATGAGGTCTCCAGATCTGACTGATATACAAGGATAGGCCAGGAAGCAGAATTTATGGCAGTAGCCAAAGCAGATTCTTATTTTGAGATGAATTTCGTGGGACTGTGGAGAATGACTTTCAGATTACTTGAGAGAGTTTTGCATCAACCAACAAATGACACTGGAACAGGGGTGCACTACTCAAGCTTTTCCTAGAAACAGTAGGGAAATACCAACCTTGGCTGGGACATTGTCAGGAGATGTGAAAAACATTTTCAGGAACTTCAGAGCCCAATGGGTATCCACTCCTCTAAGAAAGAAATGTTAAAAGCAAATGATGGGATGTGGTCCATTTCTGTGAATAAGGTCAATGCAGCAGTTAAAACAGTTTCAGAGAGAGGGTGCTGAGAGTAGAAGTCTGGAAATGCTTAAAGGTGTTTGGATATTGTTGCAAAGTCACAGTTAACACACACTTTTCCAATGTTTGAAGAAAGAAGGGACAGTCTGGCAAATGGAGGTGGGGTGGTGGTGATAACGAAACAGAAGGATGTTTATGTTTTCCAAATCTAGAGAGATCACACTCCTTAGTTTCCCCGGGATAACCTATGTCAGAACGCTGGAAAGGAGACTTCATCCAAACACGAACCTCTGATTCAGGAGAAATAGTGGATTTTTTTCTTGGTTATGTAACAAAACTGACTATCTTTGGAAGGATATAGTTTGACAGTCAAGTCTACAGGTGATTCTAGAGCAGGAAAAGTTAAGACTGTGTACTCCAGAAAGTCTTGTGGGACACACACTAGGAGTACAGGGTCCTAAGGCTGTTTCTTTATGTCATTCAGTCCATGAAATGGGTCTGCATTCCCTCTGCTATGTCCATTACATTTAAAGTGGGTGCAGGGCTTTGCCATGGGCGCATATCATATTTCCACCTATTTTTCATTTTCATGGGCAGAATTCAAAGGCATAGTCAAAGTCTGCAAGTATCCAGTTGGGAGGTGTAAGGCTTGCATTTTAGTTTGCGGTTTATGAATGATACCCTCTTGGCCTTAACTGAATGATATTCAGCATTCTCCTCTAGGCTTTACCAAAACTCAAAATGATAAAAATTATTTTTTTTTTGCATGGACGCAAGCCCACCTTCACCCCTAGCCAACACATATACATGTTTACTTAATATTCACAGTCAAACAACCACAGAGAAAATGTAAAATTCAAACAGTTTTAACTAACACTGACACACTAAACCATTTAGGCAGTGATTTCCTACTGAAAATGAGACTTTGGGGGGGGGGGGGTTCAAAACCAAAATAAAACAGTAACAAAATGACACATTGAAACTCCTACGATTTATGCTAAAACTATAAGAAAGCCTCTTTGTTGTGCAATGTTACCAGCTTACTGCTGTCTGTATGAAGTATCATGAATGAAAATCAACACCTAGAAAGCAAAAGTAATGTTTCTCTCCTAAAAAATGGGATTGTAGTTCAGAGTACAGCAGTTATGCCAGGTAGAGGCATTTAAGTATCTCTGCATTCAGTTCACAAGGAGAGGGAAATCAGAAGACTGACTGGTGTAGCACTGAGAGTAGTGCAGGTGTGTTACCACACTGTGGTGGTGATGCAAAACGCAAGTTACAGCTTGAAGCTTTCAATATGCTACTCAGTCTAGGTTCCAAGTCCTTATTACAGATCAACATCTCTGGGAGTGATGGATGCAAGTGGTAGAAAGTGCACTTGTATTGTGAATATACCATAACTGTAGTCATTTCGAGTACATTTACTACTGCAATACTGCTTATTAGGATTCATGCCTGACTGACTTGCCTGATGCTCTTCACCATTCTCCCACCAAGTCCAATGGACTCTACCCATACCACTTGGGATATTGGTGGTTTAAAGAGGCACCAGCTAGCATCATCTACAGATTTTTCTTGCCTTAGCAATTGCAGCTTTGTTCCCTGAAGCAAAAGTATGACTCACCCTGGAATGTGTAATCACCAGAGGCAGATCCCAACTACAATAGCCCTAAAAAAACTATTTTACCAGGGTGCTGCTAAGCCTTAATAAAGACGGTATCAAGTCAGGCGACAGAGAGGGAAGATGCAAATGGTAGACTATGCATCCACTCCAAGCACAGAGATATCCTACACAATGAGGGGAAGTAAAAGTACTGGTACTGTAGCAGTGAAAATACACAAACATCTACAATAATGGTAAGTTTCTAATACAGCTGTTACTAAGTTCTCTGTAATGCACTACTGCAGGACTGACTCTCAGGATGACTCCCAAAACTTACAGACCAGAGGAGGTCTGACCTCCCTGGAGAAGCAGATGACACAATGTCCTTGGTACAGCTGTGGCAAAACCCAGCCTGGACTTAGAAATACTAGCGGATTTGCAATGTTTGACAAAAGTGTGTACTGAAGACCAGGAAGCTGCTTTTAATATGGCCTAGGTAGTAAAGTACAGTTTTGTACCTACCATAAATGTAGATGTTCGAGGATCCACATTGCTGCAGTCCTAACTATAGGGTAGTCCGCTGTCCAGTCGGCCCGAATACCAAAGTATATGGCTGACGTCGGTCAGGGCGCATTAGACTGACGTCAGTACGTCAGGGTACTAATGCGCATGACCGACGTCATATCCTCAGTCTTTTCTTGCCCCAGATGTCAGAAGACCCTAAAAAAGATAAGGCCAAAACCAAAAATACCAAACATACCTGCACCAAAAATATGTACAATATATACAAGGGTACCAGAATATAATCTCACCTACAGAACCACCCCTAAACACAGAGGGGCAGGAGGGAGGGTAAATTGGACTGCAGCAATGTGGATCCTCGAACATCTACATTTATGGTAGGTACAAAACTGTACTATGTTCTTCATTCCACATTGCTGCAGTCCTAACTATTGGGTAGAATCCCAAAGCAGAGGTAAGGGAGGCTGGCAAATCATAAGGAAGCAGGAGCTGATAACATGCCTTGCAAAATAGCTGTGGCAAAACCAGCCCTAGACTTAGAGTAGAGAGGAAGGTGGTAATGCTTAGAGAAAGTATGCACTGAACTCCAAGTAGCTGCCTCCAAAATATCCTTAGTTGCCACCCCCCTTAGAAATGCTGTTGAAGTGGCAGTAGCCCTAGTGGAATGAGGCCTAATCCCAGCTGGAACCTCCTTGCCATGATGGGAATAACAAAATGCAATGCAAAACCCAATCCACCTAGAAATAGTTTGTTTTGACACAGGCTTGCCCTGAACTTAAAGCAAAAGAAACAAACAACTGCTGAGACTGCCTAAAATCCTTAGTCCTGCTTAAATAATAACGCAATTGCCTGTGTACATCGAAGGTGTGCAAAATCTTTTCCCCTTTATTTTGGGGATCTGCATAAAAAGTAGGCAAATGAATAGTTTGGTTTAAAGCCACACTAGAAACCACTTTAGGCATAAAGGAAGGATTAGTGCGTAATGATACCCTATCCTTATGAAAATCAAAAAAGGCTCAACCGCCATAAGGGCCTGCAACTCAGAAACCCTTCTAGCAGAAGTAATGGCCAACAAAAAAGCAGTCTTCCATGACAAGTATTTCAGTTCAGCAGTAGCCATGAGGCTCAAAAGGTTGTAGAGTAAGTTTCTCCAACACAAAATTGAGGTCCCAAGCAGGAGTAGGAGCTCTACGTGGGGTCTTATATTCTTTGCCCCTCTAAGAAATTGCTTGAACAAAGGATGTGAAAACAATGGTGGGTCACAATCATAGTGAGCTGAAATTGCTGCAGCATGAATCTTAATAGAAGAGAAAGACAAACCTTTGTCCAATAACTCAGTAAGATATTGAAGAGCCACACTCAAATTAGGCTCAGAAATCTCCAAATTCTTTGCTGCAGTCCAAAATAAAAATCTCTTCCATTTTTCTGTACACTTTCCTTGTACTAGGTCTTCTGGCTTCCATAATCACATTTAAAACTTGTTGAGGAAGCTGAGACCTGCTGTCTTTCAAAACAGAATATGCCAGGCTGTTAGATGTAGAGAGTGAAGCTTGACATTGAGCAGATGACCGTCCCTCTGAGACAACAGGTGTGGAATCAAGGGTAAAGGCCATGGAGGCTTCCTTACCAGACTCCTCAGTAATGGGTACCAGTGCTGCCGAGGCCAATCTGGAGCTATTAAAATCATCCTTGGCTTGTCTTGTCTGACCTTTAGAAGCACCTTTGGAAGAAGAGGCAGAGGTGGAAAAGCATACACATGAAGATTTTTCCAACTGAAAGAAAGAGCATCCACTTTCCAAGCTGTGTGATGAAATCCCTTCGTGCAAAACTTTGGCAGCTGGTGGTTTAGTGGAGAAGCGAACAGATCTATGTCTGGAGTTCCCCATGACACTGTCAATTTTTGAAATACATGAAGATCCAGTTTCCACTCGTGGGGATCCATGATTTGTCTGCTTAACACATCTGCTAAGGAGTTCTGTGCTCCCGGCAGAAACCTTGCCTGAAGAGTTAGTTGCAGACTGAGCGCAGTCTCCCATAAAATCATTGCTTGTCTGCACAATGGGTAAGAATGTGTTCCCCCTTGTTTGTTGATGTACCACATGACAGTTGTGTTGTCTGTTAGAATCAACACCTGCCCTGGAAGAAGTAACTCCTTGAAAGCAATTAATGCAAACTGGACTGCTAACATCTCTTTCATGTTGATATGTAGATGCTGTAGTCTGGCAGGCCACTTGTCTTGTATCCACTTTCCATTTAGATGAGCTCCCAAGCAATATCTGAGGCATCTGTCGTTAGAATCTGACTTGCCTCTGGCCGGGTCACAGAGAGTCCCTTGTTTAGGTGACATTCCTGAGCCCACCACAAAAATTCCTTTTGAATGCAAGGTATTATTTGAATGACAGTGTCCAAATCCTGGCAGTGCTGTGTCCACAGATTTTTGAGATACCATTGTAGCTTCCTCATATGCAGTTTGGCATTGGGAAGTACCAGAATACAAGATGCCATGAACCCTAAGGCTTGAAGGACTGTTCTTGCAGTCAGCCCGGACTGAAGAGATAGTTGATGGAAGTAACTGGAAAGATTCTTTTGTTTGTCCGGGGTTAAAAAGGCCATCTGGGCTGCTGTATTCAGTCTCACACCCAGAAAGCACATGTCTTGAGAGGGTACTAGACTGGACTTTATTTCGTTCACAGAATACCCTAGGCATCTTAGCACTGCTATGACATATTCCAGATGCTGTAGAAGGTCTTCCTTTTCTTGAGCCAGAATCAGGCAGTCGTCCAAGTAAGGATAGATTTGAATTCCTTTTAGCCTGAAGTAAGCTATCACTGGAGCCAGAACCTTTGTGAATACTCTGGGCGCAGTAGATAAGCCAAAGGGCAATGCAGAGAACTGATAATGAGAATTTCCAGCTCAAACGCAGATACTTCCTGCAACTTAGTCTTATTGGCACATGAAGGTAAGCTTCCTTGAGATCCAAAGTTACCATCCAGTGATCTTTGCCCAGTAGAGGTAAAAGCTGTTGTAACGTCAACATTTTGAACTTGGGAATGTCCAGATAAGTGTTGAGGATAGATAAATCCAGAATTGGTCTCCACGTGTTCCCCTTCTTTGGTACTAGGAACAGGCGAGAATAAAATCCTAGGCCCCTTTCTGGCACAGGAACTGACTGAATGGCCCCTATTTGGAGCAACAGAGAAATTTGCTTGTGAGCCCCTGTTCTTTGAAGAGGAGGAATGTCTGGCATGCCTTTGAAAAGAGGCAAGGTATGGAAATAAAACCTGTAACCGTGGTGAATAATATCCAGAACCCATCTGTCTTGGGTAATTAAATCCCAATTTTCTTTGATAAGAGACAGCCTTCCTCCCAAAGGTGCTGCCAGGCGAGAATGTACTGGCAGCTGAAAAGGCAGGTCATTGGGTCTGCTTACGAAAGGACTGACCCCTGCCCTCACCAGAAGTCTGAGCAGGGGAACTCCCTGTCCTAGGCCTAAAAGAACCCTGAGCTCTGCCCCTACCACGTCTAGACCTACCCCTAGACTGGGAATCATAAGCAGGATAAGTCCATCCCTTAGTAGGCCAATTTCTACTAAACTTCGGAGGCTGCACCTGCAGAAAGTCCTTAACAGTTTGCATAGACTTAGCCTTGTCCTCCATTTTCTTTAAAACTGCTGCCACAGGCGAACCAAACAACACATCAGACTGCAAAGGAGCATCCAAAATCCTTGTTTTAACATGCTCAGCTAAATTCTGATCTCTCAACCAGGCATGCCTACGAAGAACAGAACCAGTGGCAGCCACCCTCGAGGAGGCCTGCACAGCATCAAAACCACACTGCAAGGAATGTTTACCCACCTGTTCAGACACATGAACTAAATCCTGCAACTCTTTACACTCAATACCTTCTGCCAGAGCATCCACCTTAGCTTTCAATTGTGAAAGAAGGTAATTCTGATATTTTAACATGTGAAACTGACAATTCAACGCCCTCATGGCTAAAGTGGAAGAAGTATACACTTTCTTTCCCCATCTATCCAAAGCCCTTGCCTCTTTATCAGGAGGAACAGGATTTTTTAACAACAGAGGCCTTCACCCCTTTAGGCCCCTGAGAGACAGTTTCGGGTCTGCCCTAGGACTCTTAAAAGATACTTATGAGCTTCAGGCACCCTATAGTACCTATCCGGTTTAACTGGGGCAGGAGGCAAAGAATCAGGATTCAGGAAGCCTCTGCAAAACATCTTCCACCACATTCAGAACAGGAGGTATAGCTAAAGGCCTATGCTGGGGTAAAAACAAGAATTCCCTAAGCCTCTTCCTGGAATCAGAGAAATCCTGACCTTCCCATTTAAAATGCTCCCTCATGGAATGCAGGGTCTCTGAAAAAGAAAAGTCCTCAGGAGGAGAAGCTGATGGAGTAGAATCATCCACATCAGAATCAGAATAAGGAGGAAACTCCTGCAAGTCTTCAGCCGAAGACTCAGAAGCCTCCGAACAGTGCTCAAAACTCTCAAACTCAGGTTCCACCCTAGGCCTCTTATCAGGAGGGGGCATAGAACCTCTAATCATAGTAATCAAATCCTCTGCCATTTTAAGCATATGTTTCTTAGGCAAAGAACCTGAAGCACTAGGAGAAACCCCCACTGAAGCTACACTTGGCCTGCCTCTCAAAGAAGCCTTGGAAACAGAGGGGGAGGCTCTAACCACCTTAGGAAGAGAGGGAAGAACAGCCACCTGAGAAGCCCCCTCAGCCTGGCCTACTTCCTGAGAGGATACATCCTGTAACAATAAAGTCTCTCCCTGAGACTCCAAAGAAACACCTGGCAGAACCTCCGGCTCCACTGAGCCTTCTAAAGAACCGACGTCAGGGACTGCCGGTTCTTCCACTCTAGGCTTTGCTGCTTTGTCCTTGCGCTTTTTGCCCGAAGCGGGCGTCGGAGCATCCGACGGCATTTTATAATTACAACGCTTCCCAAAACTAACCTGGCACAGTCTAACCTTCTCTTAATAGTGCGTTTGTTAAATCTAGCACAAGAGCGGCATCCAACAACGTCGTGCTCAGGCCCTAAACAAGGAATACACAAAGTATGGTAATCCCTATGAGGTATCTGTTTCCCACAAGAAATACAGTTATTCACTTTTTCTGACATCCGGTTAAATACTGAGGCAAGAAAAAACCAAAATATTCTAACGGGTACTTAGCCAACTTTGATTCGGTCTGAAACTCTGACTTCAGAAACTTTCAGAACGCCAACCTGCACTCGCAAAATTGCTTCTGCATCGGACCATGCGGCAAAAAAGACTGAGGATATGACGTCGGTCATGCGCATTAGTACCCTGACGTACTGACGTCAGTCTAATGCGCCCTGACCGACGTCAGCCATATACTTTGGTATTCGGGCCGACTGGACAGCGGACTACCCTATAGTTAGGACTGCAGCAATGTGGAATGAAGAACATCTCCTCTGCTCTTGAATTTTCTGTAAGTAAACCTTTTTGTTCTTTCGCTGAGACAGTATTGTTAAAAGTGGAGGCCATAGCATTTTACAGTCAGCCGTGGTGGTAACTTGGCTGTGTTGTAAATTCGCTTGAATCAATGTTTTCTGGTTTGTAAAGACCTGATTTACTGACTGGATTGCTATTTTGTTTATCGTTTACTTACGTCTATATATCACTGGTTCAAAACATTTTCCTAGTTATTTTGGCTCACATGCTGATCTGATATACTATGGACAACAAGCAGTAGTATCTTCTTACATAAGCCTGAACTATTTCCCCAACCGTTCCAACCTTTTGCTTTTGTTATAAAAGCAGCCAGTATCTTTGGCTTTACCCCCTTATGGTATTCTGACTATCAAAGTCCCTCCCTCCCCCTTTGATCACTACTGTTAGCTGTGTAAGCTAACTAAGTAGTTTTCCCACCCATTGCTTTACACATATTCATCATACTGACAGTCCACATAGCAACCAGTACTGCTCTTGAACTAACCTCCCTTATTACAAATAGTCAGTTTCACAGAGCTCCCATTTGCTTAGCATCCTTGCCACACTCTCAGCAGGTCCTGAATGAATCCTGTGCCATCCTTGGCCGATAAAATATTTATCTGTTTTGCAATTCACTTAACTGCTTTATCTGCTAATTTTGGCACTTTAAATCATTTTCAAGTACCCTGACACTGTACTGCTTGCTGAGAACTACACTTTTGAGAAGCTTTACTGACTATTTTACTGTGTAATTTGCTACTTTTTATTTTTGTTGTTACTTAAGACTTGTATTCCTGCAATTTTGCTCTGCTATAGGGATCCTACACAGTTTCCTTTGTTTCAAATGATGGGAAAAAACTGGCACGTTTGCAAGGCTCTTGGCCAGTTCCCACAGAGGTCATGAATGCCTGGTTCCCCCGCCTATGCCTCTGAAGTGATTTCCTTGCATCACATGTAATCAAGGTACAAACTAAGTACTTGTACTTAAAAATCATCCTTCCAGAAGCTATTTCAGTGATCAACTACAGATTTCTTGTTTTATTTGCACAGTTATCTGTACTTAAGGCTGAACTTTCTCTATTTCTTCAAACAGTTTTGCCATTTGTCTGACTTCAAATCTCCTTGTCTAGGGAGTTTGTTAAGGTTGGTTTGTGGTAGCATACACTCTCAAGCAATCTTTTCCTGTACTTTAAAATCAAGAGGACTGGGAAATTTCATCTGGTGGCAGTAGGTGGTGGCCTGGACTGAGTTGGAAAAAGTACAGTTTTGTACCTACCATAAATGTAGATGTCCGATAGATATGCAACTGCAGTCCTGACATATGGGTTGTCCTGCCTCAGGCAGCCCTTCGGTCGGCCGGATTCCAAAGTCTGGGTCCGGCGTCGGCTGATGTTGCCTCTTCCCGACGTCAGAGCGGCTGGGGTATAAAAGCATCAGCCGACGCCATCTTCTTCAGTGTTTCTTGCCCCAGATGCCAGGTGCCCTCCAAGGAAGGCTAAATTTAGAGAATGGATAAAAATTCCAGACATGCACAACAGTAATAAACAGATACACCATAACAGATATCCCCAGCTAATTTGAAAAAGGGGGAGAGGACCCTAAAAAAGAGAATTACAGAGGGGTAGGAGGGAAGGAAAAACTGACTGCAGTTGCATATCTATCGGACATCTACATTTATGGTAGGTACAAAACTGTACTATGTCCTTCAAGAATGCAACTGCAGTCCTGACATATGGGTTGAATACCATAGCCAAGCTGGGGGTGGTAGGATCTAAGATAAGGATAGTGTAGCTAAAATGCCCTGCAGGACTGCAGAAGCAAAGCCTGCTCGGGATCTGGAATATAAAGGCAGGTTGTAATGTTTGGAAAATGTATGCACGGAGCTCCATGTAGCAGCTTCTAGAATGTCCTTTGTAGCCACCCCTCTTAGAAAGGCTGTGGAGGTGGCTGTAGCTCTGGTGGAGTGTGGCCTGATATTGGCTGGCACACCTTTTCCATGGAAAGAGTAGCAGAATCTGATGCAGTTTCCAATCCATTTTGAAATTGTTTGTTTGGAAATTGCCTTTCCTTATACTCCAGCAGCGTAAGCTACAAATAGTTGGTCAGACTTTCTGTTGGCCTTTGTTCTGTCCAAGTAGTAGCGCAATTGCCTGTGTATGTCCAAAGTGTGCAGAAGCTTTTCTCCTTTATTTTGAGGATTGGGAAAGAAAGTAGGCAGGTGAATTGCTTGATTTAGAGAAACCCTGGATATCACTTTTGGCATGAATGAAGGACTGGTTCTTAAAGAGACTCTGTCCTGATGGAAAATGAGAAATGGAGGTACTGCCATGAGGGCCTGTATCTCAGAGACTCTTCTTGCTGAAGTAATTGCCAACAGGAAAACTGTTTTCCAGGAGAGAAATTGCAATTCTGAAGATGCTGCTGGCTCAAAAGGAGGAAGAGTTAATTTTTCCAAGACGAAGTTGGGGTCCCATGCAGGCACTGGTGGTTTTCTTGGAGGTTTAATATTCTTTATCCCTCTTAGAAACTGTCTTAGCAAAGGATGTGAAAACACAGGTGGATCACAGTTGTATTTTGCTGAAATTGCTGAAGCATGTATTTTTATGGAAGAATATGAAAGGCCATTGTGAAGCATTTCTGCCAAGTATTCTAGTATCTGTGGGATGCTCATTACTGATGCATCCTGACCCTTGTTGGCATTCCAGATGTTGAATCTCTTCCATTTGGCTGAATATGTTTTTCTGGTGGAAGGCCTGCGTGCTTCCAGTAAGATCTCTTGAACTTTTTTGGAGAGAGATATGGGGAGAAGTCATGGAACCCTCCAATCTGTCAGTTGCAATGTTTGCAGGTTGGGATGAACAGTCCTGTAATTGTGCTGAGTTATAAGCAGAGGCCATTGAGGCAGAAGCCACGGCTTGGTGCGAGTTATGCTCCTTAGTAATGGATACCAGTGCTGTCTTGGCCAGTCTGGAGCTATCAAAATGCCTTTCGGTTGTTCTGCTTTGATCTTCAGTAACACCTTGGTCATTAATGGTAGAGGTGGAAATGCATAGATTGTTAGAGAATTCCAGCTGAAGGAGAGCATCCATTCTCCAGGCTTGAGGATGGTGTGTCCTTGAGCAGAACTTCTTCAGATGATGATTGAGGTGTTGCATGAGTTATTTGTGAAAATGTCTGGATGCAACATCCATTGTCCATAATGTTTCTGCTTAGACTGTCAACATTGTCCTTGCCTGGGACAAACTGGGATTGCAATTGTATGTTCAGTTTCAGGGACTTTTCCCAAAGAGTCATTGTTAGTCTGCAAATTGCATGAATCACTGCCAACATCTCTGCCCCATCCATGATCTGAGGTGTCTGTTGTAATGGTATGGCTTGCTTGAGGTTTGTTGAAAGACATGCCTTTGTTTAGCTGGCTTGCTTGTGCCCACCACAAAAATTCCTTTTGTAGACATGGAATGAGTGGAATAATTGCTTCTAAGTTGTGGCTGTGTTGAGACCATAAACTTTTTAGGTACCATTGTAGTTTTCTCATGTGTAGTCTTGCCAGTGGAATCAGAAGAATGCAAGATGCCATGAAACCCAGGGCCTGCAGGATTTTCCTTGCAGTCATCTGGGTGTGCTTTGCTAGGCTTTTGAAGTAATCTGGTAATTGTTCTTGTTTTTCTTCTGTGAGGAAAGCCATTTGTGAGTTTGTGCCCAGTTTGGCTCCTAGAAAAAATATTTGTTGGGATGGCAGTAGTCTTGATTTTTGAATGTTGACTGTGTATCCCAAAGCCTGTAGTAAGTGAATGACATAGTCCAAGTTTCTTATCAAGGCTTGCTTGCTGTCCGCTTGTATAAGGCAGTCGTTCTGGTAAGGGTATATTTGTATCCCCTGAAGTCTGCAATGTGCAATTACTGATGCCAGGCATTTCGTGAATACTCTGGACGCAGTAGATAAGCCAAAAGGCAATGCTGAGAATTGATAATGATCTGACCCTGCAAGAAATCTGAGGTATCTTCTGCAGCTGTGTCTGATTGGGACATGCAGGTATGCCTCCTTGAGGTCCAGAGTAACCAGCCAAGACCCCTTGCCCAGCATGGGAAGAAGTTGCTGTAACGTCAGCATTTTGAATTTTGGCACAATGAGAAAAGTGTTTAGAGCGGACAAGTCCAGTATAGGTCTCCATTGCTTTTCTTTTCTTGGAACAAGGAACAGTCTTGAGTAGAATCCCTGGCCTTGTTCCTGAGGAGGAACCTGTTCTATTGCTTTGATTTGTAGCAGCTTTGAAACTTGTATGAGTTTCTCTGCCCTTTGATTTTGTGGCAGGTTTGGCATGCCTTGTCTTGTTGGTAAGGTATGGAAGTGGAACCTGTAACCTTTGTCTATTATGTCCAAGATCCATTTGTCCTTTGTAAAAACGTGCCAATTTTTTGAAAATAAAGATAAATTTCCGCCTAAAGGTGCTTCTCTTTGAGCCTTGGTCGGCGGTGTCAAAGTCAAGTCATTGTGATTGTCCCTGTGGAGCAGTAGAAGTCCCTGCGCCACTTCTCTGATTAGTTGGTTGCCATTGGCGGCCCCTGTAGGAGCCTCGGTATTGCCCTCTACCTCGAGCACGCCTGTTTTTTTCCCCTTTGGAACTTGTCAGTGTCTGGAAAGGACCAATTCTTCGAAGGCCAATTCCTACTGAACCTTGGTGGCTGAACCTGGAGGAAATCTTTGACTGTTTGTACTGATTTAGTCTTTTCCTCAATTGATTTCAACACACCCTGTGCATTAGCACCAAATAGCTTGTCTTTTTCCAGCGGTGCATCTAGAAGCTTTACTTTAACATGATCTGGCAAGGTCTGTTCTTTCAACCAAGCATGTCTACGTATGACGGCCCCTGTCATAGCTGCCCTACATGAAGCTTCCAATGCATCATAACCACACTGAAGAAAATGATTGCTAACCTGCTGAGTATTATGAACCAAATCCTGCAAGGCCTTTCTATCTAAAGCTCAGGAGAGGCTAACTTTTTCTGCAAATCATCCATCAAGAAATCCTGATACTGAAACATATGAAAAAGACAGTTAAGTGCCCTCATGGCAAGGGTGGATGAGGTATAAACTTTTTTACCCCACCTCTCCAGGGACCTAGATTCCCTGCTGCGGGCAAAGGATTTTTGGCCGTGGAAGTGGCCACTCCTTTGGGCCCCTGAGAAATAGTTTCTAGATCAACAGAGTGGGCCTTAAAGAGATGTTTATGAGTTTCAGGAACCCTGTAATATCTGTCTGGCTTGACAGGAGCAGGAGGGAGAGAATCAGGAGAAGTACTGGAGTCAGAGAACACATCATCCAATACATCTAACACTGGGGGTATAGCTAAAGGCCTGTGCTGGGGCAACCTAAGGAAAGTCCGAAGCCTTTTCCTGGAGTCAGAGAAATCCTGGCCCTGCCACTGAAAATGCTCTCTCATGGAGTGGAGAATTTCCCCGAAAGAAATATCCTCAGGAGGAGAGGCAGAGGGAATGGATTCATCAGCATCAGAATCCTCGCAGGCCGGGAAGGATTCTTCCTGGGAATCTGAATGGCCTGACTCACCAGTCATCAGAGATCTGGGGACCCAGGTTGACAGTAGCCTTTCGTTTGACACTCATGTTGCTAAAGTAGTTAGGAAAACCTTCTATATCACCCACCTGATCATGAAGGGATTCACATCTAGATCAAGGGAGGTCATCGTCCCCCTGTACTCATCACTCATTAGACCTATGATTGAGTACAATGCCCCGTTCGGAATGTATCTGACCAGACACCTGCTGCAGCTTGAAAGGCCCCAAAAGTTCCTCACCAAAAGGATAAAGGGTCTCAAAAATATGTCTTATGCTGCCCGACTGAAAGAACTCCAGCTCTATTCAGTCTCATACCGCTTGCTCAGAGGTGATCTGTGCCTGACATATAAGGCCATGTCAAACCCAGATTTGATGAATATGCTTCACCTCAAAAATCTAGATCCCTCAGAACCACAAGGGCGGGAGACTTAAACCTTGACACGGTTATAAATAGAACGTGCTGGAGGGACAGATTCATCACCCAGAGACTCCCTATGCTGTGGAACAAAATCCCGGTACATGTGAGGCAGAGCACCTCTCTGGCCTTGTTCAAGAGGAATCTTGACCAATGGATGGGAGATTGCAGATATACCCCAGGGATTACTTCAGTGTCACTGCTTGACAGAGGCACAGCAAAATGATAGGCATAGTTTTTATTCAAACTAAAGGGGTGGTGAAAGCCACATAGCTATGGGCTAGGCTTATAAATGCCCTTGGGCAGATAGCCTAGTATGAACCTATGAACCAGAGGCTTCATCTGAGGAAAGGGTATCTGCCTGCTCAACCCTAGGCCTTTTGTCTGAAGGCGGCTGAGAACCTCTGTCTGGATGAGCCCGAGAGCCCCTGATTAAAGAAATTAGATCTGCAGCTAAAGTCATGATCTGTTTATCAGAAGTGGGACCCTGTGAAAAAGATTTAGGAGGGTGAGACTTAGCCTGGCTGGCAGCCTTAGCACGTGTGTAGGCCTTGATGGACATAGACACAGGAGGCCTAGCTGCCCCACGTGCTGGAGTAACTTTGTCCACCGGTATGGTGTCAGGCAAATCTTGGGCTTCGGTTTCAGGAGGAAAATCAACAACCGGCACCAGGGTAGCCTCCGGGACCGAAGTGTGCGGTAAAGCGGTGTCGTCGGCCTGGAGCGGTTGAATTACCACCTCCGAAGAGACCGATGCACTCGCGGTAGGCTTTAGCGTGGTGTCGGTGGAAGTCGCGGGCCGCAAATGTCGGTCCCGGTCCTTCCGTTTTTTTGGAAATATGTGCTGTCGGTAGTTCTGACGGCATGATATAGGAGTAATTTTCCCCAAAAAAGTCTTCAGCAAATTCTGCCCGGCGCCTAAGTGTGCGCTTATTGAAGCAAGCACAGGCAGCACAGGCCGAGACGTCATGGTCTGGGCTGAGGCAGGGAAGGCAGTAAGAATGGAAGTCCTTATGAGGTATTTGTTTACCACAAGACAAGCAATTATTAACTTTTGCAGTTTTATCTGACATCGGCTGAGGCAAGAAAAGGTTCCCCAACGGGGTACTTAGCTTTTTGATGACTTCGGATCTGAAAACACAGGAGCTGGCTGACCGGCACTTGCGAACTGCTTCTGCTTCGGGCACCGAGCGGCAAGAAAGACTGAAGAAGATGGCGTCGGCTGATGCTTTTATACCCCAGCCACTCTGACGTCGGGGAAGAGGCAACATCAGCCGACGCCGGACCCAGACTTTGGAATCCGGCCGACCGAAGGGCTGCCTGAGGCAGGACAACCCATATGTCAGGACTGCAGTTGCATTCTTGAAGGACATCACAGAATCTAGCTGTAAAACTAATATTAGGACTGTGACCTGCACAAAGTTAAGCTCATAGCAGCTAGCCTGCATGTCAGCGCTAATACCATATCCTACCACTATTAATACCACATTTTACCATTATTCAACTCTAGTTCCTAACCTTAGGGACAGCCCTAAGAGATCTCTGTAGAATTCAGTCATCATACCCTAATAACCCACCCTAATAATACAGGTTCGAACATGGATATGCAATTTCCAAATGTCAGCCAAATCGGTATACAAGGGTATCCTGAGGCAATGAAGCAACTGGCTTGTGTTCACTGACAACATTTTAATTCTTAAACAAACCAACACAGTTATGTGAGAGAAAAAAATTTGCAAACAAAGTTGTCAAGAACACACACACATTACATCCAGCACAGTGTCTACACATATAGACCATCTTATGCTGAAGCACTAAAAAGCATTCTCCTCTAACCTCAAAGTGCTCCTAATCCTGCAAACAGCAATGCCTATCCTCAGTAATCTCTAAAGCACATACCAAAAGCAACAAACACTGCACATAAGCTTCACATAACGGACTCCCAAAAACAAAGCCCATAAGGCAAGCAAGCAATTTATCTAGTACTCTCGTCATAGTGGACTCCACTGTATGAAACACAGATGACCCATTCACCAGACTACACAAGGAGAAGATTATGGTCAGTTGGTTATCTGGAGTGAGGATCTGTCAAGTTATACATGCACTCAGGTCACTGCACCACAGGTACCAGTATGATTCGATCATAGTCCATGTGGGCATAAATAACCTGAGAGACACCTCTCTGGATTATTATGGGCAGAGACCTAATGGACCTCTTTCTGAATATGTATCTCAGACCAGTATCAATGAGTAGCATTTTACTTTCACCAGAGATCATGCCACAGTATGAACAAAAAATATGAATGACTAACAATTGGCTTAGTTTCTGAGGTCAATCCAGGTGGACTCAATATCTGTCAGCCTGGAATGACAAAGTCAACAAACCACATTGCTTTGCCAAAGATGGCCTGCACCTGCACCCCACCCCCGGGCTACTGGATTTTGGCCAAAATTTTATCCACCCCATACAGCCTTTTTTTCCGATAATGCCACAGTGACAAACCTACAGACATAGCAAACAAAACCCAAAGGAACCTAAAGGTGTTAAGGAGCCTTAACGAGAAAGTCCATACCCTTCCAGATCTCCTAACTCTGAAGAATACAGAAATCTGTGCCATTAAAACAATCTTCAGAAAGTACTCCAGCAGTGCAAGGCTACAATGTCTTCCACATATTTAGATCATCAGCCAAACACACAGGGACTAAAGGTTGCAGTGTCTAGATCTACATTAGCAACAATTATATCTTAAGGTTGTTTAAGCAGGATGATACCCCTCCGCATACCTCTCAACTGTACAGATTTTCACGGAATGTCGAGATTTTGGCCTCATATTTTTGGCCTTTTTCATAAAATTGTGGTTTTCTGGCAAATTAGTGGCAATTCATTAAAGACTGAAGTTAAAAAATGACAGATATTTGAGTTTCAGACTTCATATCATTCAAAAAATTCATGTGAATGTAAAACATGCTATTCTACTGACTTTCTAAGTTTGTAAGAGCAATATTTAAAATTTGCCCCTATTTTCTGGGCCTTTATCCTACTTTTATTTATGGCTTTGTCCAGATTGCTTGCTCTAAAAGGTTAAGAGATGACACCCTGGAGTTTCTCTACATGCAAATCACTTCAGATAGTGTCCCCTACCACTACCTTAGCAAGCATCAGGTCACCATCTATGCCTCAAGAATCCCACAACTCTTATCTAGAACTACTGGAGGAACTCTCCATCCAAACACACACACACACTATTCATGATAGACTAGCTACCTCTAACTTGCAGGCACAACGTTTCCTAGACTTTAACAAAAATGCCCTTGACCAGTTAGTGTACACTTTGACCAGAGGTTCAAACATACTGGACCTTGTTCTCACCAATATAGGAGCATGCTGCCCCCTTACACCATGTCACATCCTCACAGGTGAGTTTGGATCACAAAGCTGTCTCATTCCAAATAAAAATCAACTTAGAAAACCCAGAAAACAACTGTTCATTAGAAACTATACTAAAACAAACTACATTCTAATAAGTGATAGTTTGTCAAAATTCAACTCGCAGTCCAATCCAGATTTCACAATGGCCTATGCAGAATTATTCACAGAAACACTATACAAACATGTACGTGGCTTCTGTACTTACTAGAAGCAAGCACAAAACAAACCATCCTACTGCAGTTCCAATCTTAACAGGGTATAACAAAAGGAAAAAAGTCAAGGCCAAAGCCAGAAAGAGCAACTCTCATAATGACAAGAGCTCACTAACAAACTAAACAGGAAACTGTAAGGACAAATTAAATCCAACAAGGTCAATTACGAGGTCAAGACAGCTTCTCAAGCTAAAGACAGCCAAAGGCCTTCCACAGCTCTGTCCAAAGCCTCAATGGTAACATGTAAAAGTGTGCAGAACTGGTCAAAAATAGTACCACTTTCAAAGAGCAGAGTGATATTGTGAATCTGCTAGCTGACAAATTCAGCTTAAACTTTACCTCCCACTCCCTTTGTAAAAATCCCTACTAACATAATCCCCCTCAACTATCTGCAGGGAGCAGGTGATAGTGGTGCCCACTAAGGCTAAAAAACAGCCTCAATGGGGCCTGACAACATCCCAGGTTGCCCCTAAACTCAAAAAATGACATAGCAGGACCACTTGAGTCACTTTTCAAATACAGTCTCAAAACAGGCTACATATCAAGCGAAAGGAGGATGGCAATGGTTATCCCTATTCATAAGGGTGGACCATCAACTGACCATAGAAGCAAACCCATTAATCTGACTAGTTTAATATGCAAAACCATGGAACGGAATTATCATGGAAATGAGCAACAAAGACACTGGCAACTTATACAGCCACTGGACCCATCTCAGTTTGGTTTTGTCAAAGGAAGGTCATGCCCACCTAACTGGTAGCCTGCTTTGTGAAAGTAACCAATGCAATGGATGATGGGACAATGGTGCATACCTCCTACCTAGGCCTGACTATGGCATTTGACACAATACCCTAATTCACATATTACTGACAAACTCACTGAACTATGCATAAATCCCTATACAACTTATGGATTACTAGCTGGCTCACAATTAGGACCCAAGAAGTCAGGATTGGTGAGACCACCTCCACCAAGGGGCAGGTCACCAGTGTAGTGCCACAGGGCTCCGTGTTTGGGCCACTCTTGTTTGGCATCTACTTTTCAGAGGTAAAGGCTAATGTCAAGGGTCTCTGGCTCACCAAGACCACAGAGGACTGCAAACTGGAAGCCATCATAAATCTCCCCATGACACTAAAATCTTGCAAGAGGGTCAAACACAAACAAATGACTGGTGCCGAAGCCACAGATTACAACTCCATGCAAAGAAGTGCATTACAGTGCCTTCTGGGAAAACATCTATACAGGCAAATTACTTCACTGATAAGTCACCCCTAAGAGTTGACCTGGTAGAGATCTGGGAACATATGTAGACAGTAATATGGCCTTTGACCAACACGTAAGCCAAGGGAGTAAGAAAAGCATTCTATGTTGCCCAACTTATAAGTAAGGGTATGGCACCCGGGTCCAAGGAATTTATATAAACACTCTACTTGTCCCTTATCAGACCCATCACTAAGTACATACCTGACTAGGCATATGCAACAGTTGGAATGCCCACTGAAGTTCCTCACCAAGAGAATCTAGTGTAATAACACACTATCATATACATATCACCTTACAGCCTTGTCTGTATACTCTGTCGCCTACAAGTTTGTTGGTTTTACAATGCCTTGGGGCCTGTAATTCTTGAAGCTGGAGCTGGTTGTGGGGAGGGAAGGTATACATTCAATGAAAGAAGTTCTTTCCAAGAGATGGCATAAAAAGAAGTTATGTACTCACCATAACGTTCCATCTGAGTAGTTGTACTTTCATTTGTCTTCAACCTGTGGGTTTTGGATCCACATATGATCCGACACAGCCGCATTTTCCAGCTATGGATCAGAGCTCCAGACTCCACCCCTTACCCATAATTCTCCCTTGTCTCCCTTCAGATCGAGTTTGCTGCCTAAGAGGTGTCAGATACCTGATCCAATATCACCTTATCATAACGAAGAATCTCCACAACACTCCCAGGCCTAGGCTGAGTCAAGGGCCATGCAATGTATGCAAAGCTAAATGCAGACTGCACCACTGATAAGGTCAGGGGGAAGGAGGAGGGAAAGGTTGAAGACAAATGAAGTACAACTACTTAGATGGAACGTTATGGTGAGTACATAACTTCTTTATCTGAAGTAGTTTACTTCATTTTGTCTTCAACCTGTGGGACAGAGTCCCCAGCTACCAAAAACTCCTGGGTGGCCCTCATGGAAGGATATTCCGGAGCACCGCAGAGCCAAAGGATGCTCTGTTACTAGACACAATGTCCAGCTCGTAACGTGAAATAAAGGCATGAGATGAGGACCACGTAACTGCCGAGCAGATATCATCCAGAAACACCCTAGACCAGAAGGCAGCTGACGTAGCTATAGATCGGGTGGAATGTGCCTTCACTTGTCCTGGCAGAGACGTACCTTTCACAGCATATGCTCAAGCAATGCAGAGAGAAATCCAGCGAGCAGTTGTTACCTTGGAAACTGGTTGCCTAAGAAGGGTTTAGCATTAGACATGAACAGTTGATCAGACTTACGAAAAAGTTTTCTCCTGTGTAGATACAAATCTCAATGGTCTGGACATCAAGCAGATGCAACTTGTATTCCCCTTTGTTCTGGACATTGGGGAAAAACTAGTAAATTGATAGTCTGATTAATATTGGCTTCCGAGGCCACCTTAGGAAGGAAAGATGGATTAGTGCGCAGCGACACACTGTCTTTGTGAAAGTTCATGTAAGGCACCTTAATAGAAAGGGCCTGAAGCTCTGACACTCTTCTGGCTGAGGTAATGGCCACCAAGAAAGCAGTTTTCCAGGTTAAAAATTGCAAATCAACTGAGGTTGCAGGTTCGAAGGGTGCAGAAACCAATGCCTGTAACACTAAGGTAAGATCCCACGGAGGCGTAGGATCCTTAACTGGAGGTCTAAGTAGAAAAGCACCCTTAATAAAGGTCTTACAAAGTCTGGAAGAAGCCAAGGAAGACATTCATCCCCACATGGAAATTAGAAATAGCTACCAGTTGCACTTTAACTGTAGAGGAACTAGTCCCCTGATGACAGATGGTTGCCAGAAAATCTAAGACTGCCGAAAGAGGTGCCGTGAAAGGGTCCAAAGCCCACTGAGTGGCCCATATGGAGAAATGTCTCAATTTACTACAATACACCTTTCTGGTGGATGAATTGTGAGCCACTACCAAAATGGACTTTACAGGGGATGACAATCTGGGAGTCCTGATAATCATGGGAACCGGAGCAGCCAAGCCACGAGCTTCAGACTGTCTAGATCTGGGTGAGGGATGATAAAGAAGATCTGGAGCTGGATCCAACATCCATGGAGGAACAACTAGATGAGATCACAATGAGGGGAACCAAACCTAACAAGGCCATAATGGGGCAATGACTATCACAGTGCTCTCCAGCCTTCGAGCTTTCCTGGGGAAACTTCGAAATAAGAGGAAGCCGTGGAAAAGCAGATAGGACACCGGGAGGCCAAGCATGAACCAGTGCGTCTCTGGGGGCTTCCCCTTCTGGGAGGTTCAGACCAAAAAACTTGCTGCATTTCGCACTGGAAAGAGATGAGAAGAGATCTGTTCCGCTACTGAAAGATTCAGAGACCACTCATAAGGCATCAGGAGAGATCGCCCATTCTCACACTCTCATGGCTTCTCGACAGAGGGGATAAGATCTGGTTCCCCCTTGTTTGCTGATGTACCAGACCACTGACATTGTCTGTCTGAACAGCAATCATCCTTAGAGGAAGATGAGCATGTAGTGCTTACAATGCAAGAAGGACCGCCCTCATCTCTAGAAAACTGATATGCAAATTGGTCTCGGAGGGGGACCATGTGCTTTGGACCGCCCTTCACGAGCAGTGCCCCACCCCCACCCTAGCTGGGAGGCGTCCGTGGTCACCGTGGTTTTGGAAAAGGCAGGGTGAAATGAGCATCCCTTAAGGAGATCTGGAGATTGAATCCACCACCTAAGGGAGTCCTTGCATACCCTTGAGATTCTCACTGGAAAGGATAGAGGAAGGTCTAAGAGACCACTGGACCGCAAGTGTCCACTGAAAAACTCTCATATGAAGGCGAATCACTGGCAGGAGATTGATCGTGGCCGCCATGGAGCCCAATGCCCTTATAACTGCTTCTGCTGTAGATACTTGAGCGTACAGAACTTGTAACACATGTAATCTTAGACTGAGTATCCTGTCTGGGGTGAGGAAAACCCTCATTTGAACAGTGTCTAAATGTGCCCTGACAAAATCCAGAATCTGGACCAGAGCTAGAGAAGATTTTTCAGATTGATGGTAAAACCCAGTTTGCTCGCTAACCAAATAAAGTAATCCCCAATTTGATACAATAGATGCTGTGAAGGGGCAGCAAAAAAAAACAATCGTCCAGGTACAGAAATACCTGAATACCCTGGAGCCTCAGATGAGCTGTTACAACTGCCATCACCTTGCTTAACACATTGGGGGCTGTGGTGAGACCAAAGGGAAGGAATCTGAACTGGTAGTGATTGGCCGTAAGCAAAGAAACCTCCGGGGAGTGCCTGTCCATTTTGATGTGGTAGTACGCATCCTGGAGATCGATTGCGCACATCCAGTCTTTGGCCTACAGAAAGGGCAGGACAGACTGGAGTGACCATCTGGAATTTCGCCTTGGTTACTGACAGGTTCAATTTGGACAGATCCAAGATTGGTCTGAGGTCCCCTGTTTCTTTGGCACCAAAAAAAAAAAAAAAGAACCTGGAATAAATGCCAGATCCAGACTGGTCTGGGGGGACCGGTTGGGATGACTTGTTTCTTGAGCAGCTTTCCTATTTCTAGAGCTGTCTCCTCCCATTGCACGGGTGGGACGTCGGGGAGGAGCTTGTTCGGATGGGGATGCTCCTTGAACGGAACAAAATATCCCCTGGATACGATTTGCAACACCAAGCGATCTGTTGTAATGGACACTCATGCCTTCGGGTGTAGCAACAGGCGATCCTCGACTGCCTCCAGAAACGAGCAGTCGGGCAGCCCCTCAGGGTTGCTGCCTGGGTCCCTCCAAGAAAGGTTCTCGGGACCCGAAATTCTGTGACTCCCTCTGCCTCTCGGGCGGCATCTGTCGGGACCCCCTCTGCCTCTGGGGGACAGAGAATCCTGACCATCCCAGGAAAATGCCTGAGACTTCCAGAACCACATCCTCTTTGTTCCTTGCTGATTCCTGGAAAAGGATCTTTGAGGAGATGAGAAGAGGATCCCGGGGGCAGACAGTGTCTTCCCATCCTTCTCGGTCTGGACCAGTGTCTCTTTCATCAATTTCCTGAAGAGGGAAGAACCATCATAAGAGGTATTGGTGAAAGACACCTTGAAGGGCTCCAAAAATTGACACCACCAGAACCAGGCATGATGCCTGATGGCAACGCCTGTTCTGGCCTCCCTTGCGGCTCCCTCCATGGCATGAGAGAGCAGTTGAATGGACGTGTTGGCAACTGCTTTTAAAGTGGCCATTCAGGCGGAGAATGTCTTTTTGTCCTCCACTGAAATGGACTCTGGGGTCAACTCTGTGATTTTCTTCACCAGATCTCTCTGGAGTAGAATGACGTGTGCCATATAGTTCAGCGCCCTCACCGAGAAGGTCGCTGAAGCATATACTAGCTTCCCAAAACGGTCCATCTCTCTCGATTCTCGATCAGGGGGATGAACCATGGAACTCTCCTGCGCGAGCTCCTACTTGGTGGCAAGCCACCACCATCATCCAGTCTACCAGGACCCCTTGTTCCAATGCGTCCTGTCTGACAGGGGGGGGCTCAACACTTTGTTGGGGTGCTTGGGAATGGGGTCTAAGGTGTCCGGCTCCTTCCGTGCCCTAGATGTTATTAGATCCACGAGCAATCAGCAGGAGGGGACACCCAAGAGGTAGATGGGTCTGAGCCGAATGCCTCTAGGAACACTAACTTGTCTGAGGGCGGATTGGGGGCTGAACCCTTCGCCCCCCCGGCACTGGAGCTCCATGAGGTCTCCAAAGGAGACATCCTCAACGGGTGACTTTGGGAAACCTTCCCCTTCATCCAAGTCTGTGTCTTCTGTGAGGGACACTGGAGGAGAGTCAAAGTACTCTCTGAGGAGGATTCACAAACCTCATATTGTTCCAGCACCAGAACTTCCTGGGGCATAGTGAATGGGTAAGGGTATGGGTATGGGTAAGGGGAGGAGTCTGGAGCCGACATGGTAAGATGGTCGGAACAGCACTCAGAGCCAAGGGGGTCTGGATGGAATCTAAGGACGAGATGGTCAGAGGCCTCAACGATGCAAGAACCCTATCCACCACGTCAAATGTTGAGGGGGAACGAACCTCCTGGGATGTACTGGTGGGGCCTGTCCCCCCCTGACCCGAGCCTCCAGGCGCAGAGATGCCAAATGGAATGCTCCACTCCGAAGAGCTTGGAGCAGACAGCACCACCCTCAGATCCAACCCCGAGGCTACTGCTCCGTGAGCTCAGATCTGATCCTGTCGGATCTGACAAGCTCAAGGCAACAGCCGGCGTCGAGGTACATGGTACCGTCAGTGCCGACCCCTCAACCCAGAGGGTCCTCGGATCCAAAAACTCCAAAACTGCTGGTTGGATCGGAGGAGGAGTTAATGGCTGGAAAAAAGGTTGCAAGGAGCCCCCTCTGGAGGGAGAGTGTGCCGGCAAGACCGCCATCTGGATCTGAGTGCGGATAAATCTCGGCATCATCTTGTCCATCTCCACTTCACTGCAACTCCGGTTGGAGTGGGAGGATGCCACTGAAACAGGTCAGGAGAGCCGATGGGGAGAAGACCTAGCTGGGGACTGGCTACGAGTCTCCTTGGGCTCAGGGGAGAACTTGGGTGAGCGCAACAGAGGAGACGCAGGCCTAGTTGGAGGCTTACCCTTGGGTGGCGGACCTGCCTGCAACAAGCGGTCAGGGGACCACTTGCGAGACTGGTCTCTCAGACTTACCCCTTCCCCGGACCTTTTGGTGGGAGTTTGAGTCCATGAGGCGGGAAACAGGAAGCAGATGCAGCAGCTGTTGCTACCTCCGTGGGGGAAGAAAGGACTGTAGTCCCTGAAGAGTGGAGCAAACCCTTCAGGATAAGTTTGTACCACCTGTCCTTGAGTGCCCTGGGATTGAAGCCAATGAAAATAGGACAGGGGGACTTAAGGTGGTCTGCACCTAGGCAAACCATGCACAGAGTGCGGTCATCCACTGGAGACAGCTTATGGCCACACTCTATGCATTTCCTAAAGCCTGTCTTAGGGGCTTCTGTCATTCCAGTATCAGGCCCAAACACACGCCCTCTCTAAATAGGGAAAGAAAAAGAGAGGAGAATTTTTTTTTTTTTTATGTCTGAGGCAGATGCGGAGAGGAAAGAAAATATATAAGGAGGCAAACAGGAAGAAATCAGAAAGGAAGTATAAAGTTGTGTTCACTTACGTGACCTACTACCTGGAGCTCAGAAACCATGCTTGTAACCACGATGGCGGCAAACGAGATGAGAAGGGAGACAAGGGGGCATTATAGGTAAGGGGAGGAGTCTGGAGCTCAGATCCATAGCTGGAAAATGCAGACGTGTCGGATCCGATGTGGATCCGAAAGCCACAGGTTGAAGACCAAATTAAGTAAACTACTGCAGATCTAATTTTTAATGACAGAAAGCACCCAGTGGTCTGCAGTTATCTTTTCCCAGCTTGAGACTAACTGAATGAGTCTTATGAAGAGAGGCAGGACAGAGGGTTTTGAGGGGGTGGGATGGGGATTTCATGATAGTCACAGAGATTTATTCCAGAAGGGGGTCCTTCCAGATGTGGGTTCCCTCTGTAATTTCTCTGGAAACCTTTTTCTGGGTCTCTTCTTGTGCTTTTGAGTAGGTCTGGAGTCCATTCTAACAAGAGAGGTGGGCTTGGCTGGGTAATTCTTCTGGTATCTAGGCACAGAGGTTAGCAAAATCTGTCTGCACTCCTTCATAGTTCTTCCTTGTTCTTTCAGAGCTATAAATAAGTTGGCTGCCTGTGGACCAAACAAAAGGTTTTGTCAAAAGGGAAATCAATACATTTGACTTTGAAATCCTCTGGCATGGGTTAACTTCACAACCATGCATACCAGTGAATGACACAGCTAGTAGCAGCTGCTCTGGAAGAGGCCTTCACAGTATCATAACTATATTTTATTATGTGTCTGGCTATCTGAGTATCCTGATTAAGTAAAGACATTTGCTGTTTGGAGTCTGACCCGCAAGTCCACCACTACCTTATTTAGGGAGTTGAGTACAGATAACAGGCACTTTGTCATCTGGGTCTGGTAATTAATAGCCCTGAATGCCAAAGTACAGTAGGTATATAAAGCTTCTTTCCCCACATACTCAAGGTCCTACTAGTACTAGGCCTTCTGGCCTCAAGAATGGCGTCCAGTACTTGTTTGCTGATAGTTGCTAGAGAAGTATTCAGGGGATAAGCCAGGCTGCAAGATTTAGGGTTTGCAGCTGTGGATGCCTGTCTTTGCCTGAAAGGAGGGCATTGGCAAAAGGTTTTGAAGGTTTGTCAGAAGTGTGAGCAACTGCACAGGGGTCTGCCACAAGGCTCTTAAAACAAGAACTTAAGTTCATCAGAGATTTTGTAAAAGCTACCTTTGCTTTTTGGGGGGCAGGAGGCTGCGAAGCAGGGATAGCGGAGATAAATTGGAAAGCATCCAAAAAGGCCTTCAGGACTGAAGGGACAAGTGAAGGCCAGGAATGCCCTTTCCAAGGGTTGTAATATATTCACTGAACCCCTGAAATCTGTCTCACCTCCTAATCAAAATGTTTCATCATGTTTAAAATCGTTTTCCCGAGAGAGGCTTCTTCAACAGGGGAGTCAGGAGAGTTGGAGTCTTCATTACCTGAAGGAATTCTGCCAGAGGAGTGGATTTCAGAGAAGCATGCCAGAGTGATCACAGTCAGAGGCCTCTTCATATTCAGAGGAAGATGAATCAGACGTTATTTTTTGAGGCGTAGAAGTAGGTGGGTGGGCAGAAAAAGAAGGTGGTTTCAGAGCCATAATGACTCCCCTAGAAAGGGGAGGAGAACGGACGTGCTTTGTTTCCTGTAGTTTTATTTTCTTTGCTGTAATGCACCAGAATTAACTTTCTGAGAATCTCTCCCCTAAGTAGAATCTGTGGGATGCCTTCTAGTCCCACTGAAATGATGAACCGCAGTTTCCACCTTCTCAGTAATAATAGCATTTTCCTCAGTCTTAAGACCCTCCAATGTCATACCGGCTACCAGCGGGGTCAAGTTTAAGGGCATCAGAGGTGCATTTGGAATCTGAATGGGTAGACTGAACATCCAGCCTAGGCTTTTTAATGCTTTTCTTGTGGGGATGGAGGTATGTCCAGGGAAGTGGCCAAACACTTCACACTTTGGGTCTCCAAGAAAGCAGTGAGTGAAGACAGACGGGACTGCAAAATCAAGGGACCAAAGGATTGGCAAATGAAGCAGGCTTTGCAGTCATGTTCCATGCCTAGGCAGAAGAGACACTGCGTATGGCGAACTCTGTAGAGTATTTGCCTACTGCACTCACACTTGCCCTTCCCAGCTGACATCTAAAACAGATGTGGCAAACCACTTTAGGTAAGTAAAGGAATGTTCCCCAATGGAGCACTTACCTGTTTTAAGAGGCAATTGTATCAGTAATCAAATGACAATCAGTTTGACAGATACTTGAACATCAGGCTGACTGCGGGACAGTAAGAGGATCTATGCTCCTATATCAACATTTTGTACGCCTACATTTAAGAACTGAGGTCACACATTGCATGTATGACCCAGAGAAGGCTAGGCTTTGGGACACAGGCCAAACTTCTGGGTTCACAACACATTTGCTTGGAATACTGGAACAGTAATTTTACGTAAGACATCAAATGTAATCCCTTCTGCAATTAAGGCACCGAATACTGCTATGGTATGTCAATGCATTGTTCTAACACAACATAATGCCCACTTTTTATCCTTTGTGACACAGCTTCCTTCATTTTAATGTATCCAAATATTCTTTTGCTAGATAACAAAGGAAACAAAGCAAGAGTCCACCGTCTGTAGAAATAATTTAATGTCAAAGTACAAGCAGCAATAAAAGCAATAGCAAAATAAAACCACATATCAAAAGATCGCAAAGCTTTCAAGGCCTTTAAGACTTTCAATGCATGACAAAGAAGCTGCTACATTTCGCTTTTAAATTCAAAAAGGCGCCAGCACTTCCAATTAATCAATATATTAATCTTCTCTTAAAGTGGAAGTACAACATAGAAATATATAAAATAATATATAAAAACAAGGACATTACTTAATAGTATTTTACAACCCTGGGTTTACATGTTATAAAGAACAAATCGTGCTTCTTTTTAAGGCTCGGTTTTATACAGTTCATACAGTTCAATCCTGGTGGTACATCTGATCTGAAAAAAATGTATCCACCTATATTCTGCTAGTTCCATTTTATTAACAATATCCCCACCACTTTTGTTTGTATATACCCTTTGCAATACCCTAAATTTTAAAGTATGTTCCTACATAAAATGAAGCACACTTTATATAGTTCGCTAGATGAATAATATTCTCAGTATAGCAGGTGGCCAATATTTTAAACATAAAATTCAAATGAGTAATACGATGTCTAAAATTTGTGTCCATATTTATCATATTACAATATACACTGTTGTTGCATGGAACAGTCCTGCCCTTTAATAACTTTCTTGATTTCATGACAGCCAAGTCTTCATTAGAGATGTTTAACATTCCTCTCATGTTTAAAGGTAAATTTGGGTTTTTCTCCAACTACTTGGCTAACTTCCGAATTAGATCTAGGTTTTTTCAGATCAGATGTACCACCAGGATTGAACTGTATGAACAGCATCAAACTGATCCTTAAAAATGAAGCATGATTTTTCATAACATCTATACCCAGAGTTGAAAAATACTATTAAGTAATGTTCTTGTTTTTAAATGTTGTTTTATATATTTCTATGTTGTACTTGCATTTTAAGAAAAGATTACTTGATTGATTAATTGGAAGTGCTGGCACCTTTGTGAATTTAAATGTAGCAAGTTCTTTGTCATGCGTTGAAAGAGAGTCTAAGAACTCAAAAACTTTGCAATCTTTTGATATTTGATTTTATTACTGCTTGTAGGGTTGACATTAAATAATTTCTATAGACAGTGGAGTCCTACTTCGTTTCTTTTGCTACTGGAAGTATTTTATTTGCATGAAGTACCTTTGGCTGCTGGAAAACTTGTTTGCCCTTTCTTCTACTAGATAACACACACTAATCTACTCTTCTCATTTTCATAAAAGCTGAGTAGGAAAGCTCAGGGTTATAGCTATGCTATTCAGTGCATCTTAACTAACAACTTTGCATACCAACTATGACAAGATTTACCTGCGAGCTGCTCTAAATTACTGTTTTTCAGAGTACTGCACTGGAAAATATTGTAATTATAAACAGTATATAATGAACTCCACATAACACTATTCTTCATTGCAATATTTGCAAATGTTTCAAACTCAAGATGTTTGTTGTATATCTATTTTTTTTGTACCTTCATCTTGCTGTCTTGTCCTAGTGGCCTGGACAGTGGCTGAAAAGGGAGTTTAGACCAGTTCACTTACCCAGTAAATTAGAAGTTATGTACCTACCATAACGTTCCATGTTAGTTGTCTTCTTCTCGCCTTCTTTCTTGCTGGATGGGTTCGGAGCCGAACCTCGGCTCCGACTCGGCCACTCTAAAAGCTCGAGAGCTAGTTCCACCGGCTCGAGGCTCCCCTATATCCCACAATGCTAGGCGGTAACTCCTCAGATCTCATTTGTAAGCTAGGCCCAGCTAGAAAAATTCCATTATATGGAAAAGGATAAAAAGGTCACAAAACAAACTCCTCTAGGTCTGTCCAGGCTAGGGGGAAGGAGGGAGGGACGCAAGAAAGGAGGTGAGAAAAAGACAACCAACATGGAACGTTATGGTAGGTACATAACTTCTAAATGTTAAGTTGTCTATCTCGCCTTCATTCTTGCTGGATGGGACCGCGTCCCTAGCACCTTGTCCCGGGTGGCCTATCGGAACAGACTCTTGAGTACAGTGGAACCAAAGTTGGCTCGGTCCCTAGAGGCTAAGTCCAACTTATAATGAGAAATGAAAGTATGGGGAGAAGCCCAAGTAGCTGCAGAACAAATCGAATCAATAGGCAGTCTGTCTTGGAAAGCTATAGATGTGGCTAAAGCTCTAGTTGAATGAGCCCTGGGTTTGGTTGGCAACTGTTGATGTCTGATCCCATACACAAAGGTGATCAACGAAGTAAGCCATCTAGAAAGAGATACCTTAGAAACTGGAAGGCCCATTCTACCTTCTGCATAGGAAACAAACAGTTGATCAGACTTCCTGAATTGTTTGGTCCTGTCTAAATAGTACCTAAGTTGACGATGAATGTCTAACCAATGTAATTTTTGTTTTGATTGGTTCGAATAGTTAGGAAAGAACACCGGAAGATCAATGGTTTGATTCAAATTTGCCGGTGAAGCTACCTTAGGCAGAAAGGACGGGTTAGTACGTAAGGACACCCTATCCTTATGAAACAAGAGATAAGGGGATCGACTACACAGAGCATAGAGTTCAGAGACTCTTCTGGCTGAAGTAATAGCTACCAAAAAGAGTGTTTTCCAAGATAGTAACTTCATTGAGCATGAAGCCGCAGGTTCAAAGGGGGGAAGAATTAAAGACGTTAGAACCAAGTTGAGATCCCATTGAGGAGGAGGATCCCTGATAGTTGGTTTGAGGAGAAAAACTCCCTTTAAAAAGGCTTTGCAGAGTTTGTGAGACATAATGGAGGACTCTGAGACTCCAACATGAAAGTTCGATATCGCTGCCAATTGAACTTTGATGGTAGACGGAGACGAACCTGAGTGGAAAAGTTCGGCTAGAAAGTCTAAAACTGATTGAATGGAAGCAGTGAAAGGATCTATATCCTTTGACTGCGCCCAACAGGAAAAACATTTCCACTTACTATGATAAATCTTCCGAGTGGAAGATTTATGAGAGGCTATCAAAATATCTCAAACTGAGTGAGATATTAGAGGAAGCCTGGCTAGAGTTGGAATTGGAGGAACCACGCTGTGAGGTTCAGAGAAGGGAGGGAGTGGTGCAACTGACCCGACTGATGGGTCAAGAGGTCTGGAACTGGGTCCAGATGCCAAGGTTGCTCCAACAGATAACGGTGGAGAAATGGGAACCAAACCTGTCGAGGCCAGTAAGGGGCAATGAGGATCATGGAAGCTTTCTGAGCGATGGCTTTCTGTATTAGTTGAGATATCAGTGGGAAGGGAGGAAAAGCATACAGAAGTCCCCGGGGCCAATCGTGGACTAGAGCGTCTCTGCTGGGGTGGCCTGGTTGGGGAAAGAGGGTGAAAAAATCGTCACACTTGCTGTTTTGGGGAGTAGCGTAAAGGTCGCAGCAAGGCCGGCCCCACTTTCGAAAAATTTTCTCCAACACTGAATTCTTCAGAGACCACTCGTGAGGCATGAGAATAGCTCTGCTCAATTTGTCCGCAATCACATTGGACTTCCCGGGAATGTGCGTTGCTAACAGAAACCGCTGAGAAAAAATCGCCCATCGCCACAGTCTGAGTGCCTCTCGACATAGGGGGTAGGATCTGGTTCCGCCTTGTTTGTTGATGTACCACACTACAGACATATTGTCTGTCTGAATTGCTATAGTTCCTTTGGGAAGAGAGTCTTGTAGGGCTTGCAACGCTAGAAGCACTGCTCTCATCTCTAGAACATTTATGTGCAAGTGGCGTTTGAAAGGTTGCCACGTGCCCTGGACCGTCCTTGCCCTGGTAATGCCCCCCCCCCCACCCGATCAGGGAGGCGTCCATTGTCAGAGTAGCAACCGGAGGGGGAGGAACAAAGGGTCTCCCCAGAAAAAGTTGGGGGGATGTGATCCACCAAGAAAGATGATTCCTGCACGATTGTGTTATCGCAATGGAATGGGACATTGGAAGTTGTTGGTATGACCATTGTGTGAAGAGCATCCATTGTAAAATTCTCATGTGAAATCGGGCTAAAGGGAGGAGAGGGATAGCAGCCGCCATTATCCCTAATACCTTTAGGATCAGTCTGACTTTGATCTTGTTGCTCTGCAAGACAAGGGAGACTTGTCTGTGTATGTCTGCTATTCTCTGGTCTGTGAGTGTGGCTGACATGTTGACTGTGTCTAGATTTGCACCTATGAAGGTAATAACATGACAAGGTGACAAGACAGACTTTTCGTAATTTAGTGAAATGCCTAGTGATTGACATGTGTGAAAAGTGTAGTCTCTGGCAAGAAGCAGAAGATGCTTGGTGGGGGCTGTAAGGAGCCAGTCGTCTAAATACAGAAACACTTGGAATCCTTGTCATCTCAGATGAGAGGCGACCACTGCCATGCATTTGGTAAACACTCGGGGGGCTGTAGTGAGTCCAAAGGGCAGGGCCTTGAATTGGAAATGACTGGTTCCCAGCTTGAAGCGGAGGAATCTCCTGGAGCATCGACTCATTCTGATGTGATAGTACGCATCCTGGAGATCTATAGAGCACATCCAGTTGTCCCGCCCCAAAATGGGGTAGAATGGACTGCAGCGTGACCATCCGAAACTTTGTTTTCTTGACAAACTTGTTCAAGTTGCTGAGATCCAAAATGGGTCTCCAGTCGCCTGTTTTCTTTGGAACCAAATAGAATTTGGAGTAGATTCCGGATCCTTGTTGGTCTGCTGGAACTGGTTGAATGGCTCTTTTTGCAAGTAGCTTTGAAATTTCTAGTGCTGCTTGCTCCCTTTGACTGGGTGGAATGTCTGGAAGGGATTTTTTGGATTGCTTTGGAATGAGAAAGAATGGGATTCTGTAGCCTTCGGAAATGATAGACTGTACCCACTTGTCTTGAGTTAGGGATAGCCAGGCTTCTGGGTACAGAGATGATCTTCCCCCGACTGCCTCCGAAGGTGGACAGTCAGGCAACCCCTCAGGGATGCTGAAAGAGCTTGTCGGAGAAGGTTTCTCGACTGCCCTGATTCTGCGGGCCCCCTCTGCCTCTAGGACGGCATCTACCATTATTGTTCCCCCCTCTGCCTCTAGAGGGGAACCGACTCTGTGCGTCAGGCAAATCTCCCTGAGATTGTTTGCAGAACCACATCTTTCCCCTCTTCTGGCCTTTGGGGTAAGGCCTAGAAGGAGTAGAAAAACGGACTCCCACGGCAGAGAGAGTCTTGCCTTCAGTCTCGCACCTAGTCAGGGTTTCCTTCACTTGAGGACCAAAGAGGGATGATCCATCAAACGGGGAATTAGTGAAGGACACCTTGAAAGGGTCCGCAAAATTACATAGCCGCATCCAGGCGTGCCGACGTAAGGCCACACCTGTACCTGCCGCTCTACTCGCTCCATCCTCCGCATACAAAAGGAGGCGCATGGAGGAGTTAACTATTAAGTTGAGGGTCGCCAGCTGAGAGTTCATCTTATCCTGAAAACCCGCAGCTGTTGGATCCTTTAACATTTTGCTCGCTTCCTTGAGCAAATCTCTCTGGAGACGAGTGAAATGACACAGGTAATTCAGCGACCGCATAGAAAAGGTCGCTGACAAGAACATCCGCTTCCCGTACCTGTCCATAGTCCTAGACTCCTTGTTAGGAGGATGGACAGGCACTGAAGGATCAGCTAGCTCCTCCTTGGTGGCCGCAGCCACCACCACCATAGCATCCATAGAGACGCCTTTGGTCAAGAATTCTTTGTCCTTGGGGGCAGTGATAAATTTTGATGGTCGCCTGGGGGTGGGGTCCACAGAGTCAGGAGCCGTCCCGGCCTTCTTTGCCACCACTTGCATAAGGGGGTCAAAGGGAAGGGACACCCAGGAGGTGGAAGGGCGAGAGCCAAACGCCTCAAGATACACTGATTCATCCTCTGAAGGGTTGAGGGCTGGCCAATTCCCCCTCTGTTTTAAGATCTCGAGGATGTCTGCAAAAGAGACATCTTCAGAGGGAGCGAGGGAACCTTCAGAATCCTCTAAATCAGTGTCAGAGGTGACAGACTCAGGGGAGTCTATGTGCTTCCTCTTGCACTGCCTCTTCCTAGGAGGCTCTCCTACCGGGTCAGGAGAGGCCTCGGAAGAGGAGGAGATCCCCACTGGGGACACTTGAGGAGCTGGCTCTCTACGATCCGGGATGAGGGAGTGAGCAGAAATCACCGGAGGCACCGTGGAGGGAGGGGCAGATGGAGCCGACTGTGGAGTTGAACCAGGTTATAACACGCTCCTCATGACCTCAAAAGCACCCCTGTCAGGCAGAGCCAGAGGTCTCCGCTCCGAAAAGCTGGAAACCTCCCCCGGCACCGACAGTGATGGCTCAGAGGCCGATGTCGGAGCCGAACTCACCAGCGCCGAAGCACCGAGAGGGAGAGCGGGGTCAGACAAGGGTCCAATGCCACTCGCCCCCTCGGAGCCGACGAGGGAAGTCCGGCACCGAGATTCCTCCAAGGAAGATATCGGAGCAGACGACGGTACCGAAGACAACGGTATCGGTTCCGACGCAGCCACAGTCTCGGGTCCGAGCCGCCCCGGCTCCGAACTCAAGGGAGTCAGAGGAGGAACATTCTGAGTGATGGGATTAGCCATCGACTGTTGAGTCGGGCTTTGAAGCATCTGGGCCCGTGCCTCGGACTTAAGAAGTCGACTCACTACCCTCTGAAGGTCATGATCTGATAGTCTCGACGACCTAGAGGAGTGAGATCTATGGCTCCGTTCAGACAACAATGGTGATGTTGGAGCCGAATGAACGGAGCCGATAGATGGTGACCGGGACCTTTTTCTGGAGGTCAGTTCCGACAATCTGATCGGAGCCGACTCACCGGTGTCTACCTTGGCTCCGGCCGGAGCAGAGGAAATAGTAGAGACATGAGTTCGAGAATCATCGGCTCCAGCCGGAGCCGATGTTCGAACAGCCTTCGAAGCCCCAGAAGACGACTCAGAAATCGGAGCCGAAGGTCTGGTAGGCTTCAAGGGTTTCCCCGAAGATTGAGTCGGGGGACCCTCAGGCTTCAATAAGCCCCTTAGAATGAGCTTATTTTTACGCTCCTGCAGGACTCTAGGGCTGAAGCCATGGCAAACAGCACATGAGTCCTGCAGGTGCAAAGGTCCCAGGCAGTATACACAAGAAGTGTGACCGTCTGTCAGAGACATCTTCTGACAGCACGAGTCACACTTCTTAAAGCCTGAGACCTTTGATTCTTTAGACATCTCTAAAGAAGAAAAGTGTAATCACACACACACACACACACACACACACACACACACACACACACACACCGATTACACTTATTGAAAATTTAAATTAAATTAAATTAGTAAGTAATTTAGAAAATTAAATCCCTACAAAAACACAGTCACTCCAACTACTAGGAAGGGAGGGACTGGGCCTAAGGGCCCAAGGGAAGAACTCTAGTGAGTTTTGGAAAAGAAGAGGAAAATTTGGAAAGGAATGGTAGGAAACTACCTAATTTAGAAAATAATGAAGAAAAACTGACTTAAAAGTGGGTCTATCTAAGATTAAACTTAGTCTTAACAACTAACCTGACGAGCCGGTTGAAGAGCACCTCGATCGCTATAGCGGCAAACGAGATCTGAGGAGTTACCGCCTAGCATTGTGGGATATAGGGGAGCCTCGAGCCGGTGGAACTAGCTCTCGAGCTTTTAGAGTGGCCGAGTCGGAGCCGAGGTTCGGCTCCGAACCCATCCAGCAAGAATGAAGGCGAGATAGACAACTTAACATCAAAAGTTAAACAAAAAAAAATCCTACTCTCTCTGTCACTGGCAATGGGATGACTGCATACAGCAACATTTGGATCAGCAACTGTGTTCTTGTATAGCTGCTTCTGGGTGCCATGGACTCTTTAAAAGCAGTATGGCTTCCACAGTGCAAGGATCTGGCAGCCAGGCTGTAAACAGATGGTTTAAAATGCATCACCCAGAACTTCCAAAACTGGAGGGATAGTTAGAGGTTTTGGTTTTGGCACGAAGGGAAAACTTCTACACTAGAGAGAAAGTACAATTGTGTACACTTACCATAAATGTAGATGTTCGAGTGTATTCACTGTTGCAGTCATCACACTTGGGTTATCTGCCTGCAGGTAGCCCTCAGTTGGCCCGAATACCAGAGTCTTGGTATTTCTGTGTCGGATGCTGTCACTTCTTCCATGACATCAGGTCGTCAGGGGTATAAAACCAGCAGCCGATGCCATGACATCAGTTTTTCTTGCCCCAGATGTCAGGAGCCCCCCAAATAGGAAGCTAGCATATGGTGTGGAACACCACCAGTAAAAAGTAAATACCACTGCCATAAAAAAATGGCCATATAGAGGATATGTAGAAAGGACAGAGAAAAACAGGGGTCTGGAGGGAGGGAAACCAAGACTGCAACAGTGAATATACTCGAACATCTACATTTATGGTAAGTGTACCAAACTGTACTATGTTCTTCGTGTTGCAGTCATCACACTTGGGTTGATTCCCAAAGCTGAGGAAGGGTGGAGGCAGTCAAGAGGAGTTAGGGCTGGCAAGCAGGCCTTGTAAGCAAGTCCAGCTCTGGATTTAGAAAAAATAGGTAAGTGGTAATGCTTGGTGAAGTTGTGTACAGAACTCCAAGTTGCAGCTTCCAGAATGTCCCTGGTAGGGACTCCCCTGAGAAATGCTATAGAGGTGAAAGTCGCCCTAGTGGAATGTGTTCTGATCCCCTGTGGGGTAGGTTTTCCATGGTGTTTGTAGCAGAAATGGATGCAGTGTGCTATCCATTTGGAAATGGTTTGCTTTGAAATGGCCTTGCCCCTGTAGCAAAGCTGACTAGCAGCTGGTCAGATTTTCTGAAAAATTTAGTCCTGTCAAGGTAGAACCTGAGTGGTCTGTGCACGTCCAAGGACTGCAGGATCCTTTCCCCTTTATTTTGAGGATTAGGGAAGAAGGTTGGCAAATGGATGGCTTGGTTTAGAGCCACACTGCAGACCACCTTAGGCATAAAGGACGGGTTAGTCCTGAGGGAAATCCTGTCAGCATGGAAAATAATGAAGGGTTCCACAGCCATTAGTGCCTGTAACTCAGACTCTCTTCCAGCTGACGTTATGGCTAAAAGCAAGGCTGTTTTCCAAGAAAGGAATTTTAACTCTGCTGATGCCGCAGGTTCAAAAGGGGGGAAGCGTGAGCTTTTCCAGTACAAAGTTAAGGTCCCAGGCAGGGGTGGGTGTTCTCCTAGGGGGCCTTAAGTTGTTAGCCCCTATCAGGAACTGTTTGATAAGAGGGTGAGAGAATAGAGGCGGCTCAGTATTATGAGCTGATATGGCAGAGGCATGAATCTTAATGGAGGAGAAGGATAGGCCTCTATGGAGTAGCTCTGCTAGATAAACAAGGATTTGAGGTAAGGAGGGCACAGCTGTGTCCTTTCCTTGACACACTGATTCCAAGAACAAAATATTTTCCACTTTTCAGCATAGGACTGCATAACAGTGGGTACCAGTGCTGGCATGGCCAGTCTGGGGCAATAATAATTGCCATTGGGCTGTCCTGTCTGATCGAGGAAGGGCAGAGGGGGAAAGGCATAAATTGAGAGGTTTTCCCATTTGAAGGATAAGGTATCCACCTTTTCAGGCTCTCATGTGAGGTTTCCTGGTGCAAATTTTGCTTAACTGGTAGTTCTCTGGGTAGGCAAAGAGGTTCACCTCCGGTGCTCCCCACCTCTGGATTAGAAGGTTGAAGGTGTTGGGCTCCAATTTCCACTCATGTGGGTCAAGGAGATTTCTGCTTAAGTCGTCTGCCAGTGAATTCTGTTTGCCTGGCAGGAATTGAGCTTGTAGATGCACTTGGTTGCTCAAGGCTGTGTTCCACAGGGCCATGGCTAACCCGCAGAGTGGGTAAGAATGGGTTCCCCCCTGCTTGTTTATGTACCACATAACTGTGGTGTTGTCTGCTTTTATCAGCAGCTGTCCTGAATGGATTAGGCATTTGAAGGCTGTCAGAGCATACTGTACAGCTAACATCTCTTTTTGACTGATGCACAGGAGAATTTGTCCTGGGCTCCACTTGCCCTGAATGCACTTGCCTGCCATGTGAGCCCCCCATGCATATTCTGATGCGTCTGTAGTCAGGATTTGGGCGGTGAGGGGATGAATGAAAGGCAGTCCCTTGTTGTGGTTGCATGCTTCTGCCCACCAAAGGAACTCTGCCCTTAGACAAGGTATGATAGGAATGACGGTTTCCAGGTCCTGGGAATGTTGGCACTCAAGACTTTTTAAGTACCATTGAAGCTTCCTCATATGCAGTCTTGCATATAATGCATGAGGCCATGAACCCTACGGCTTGCAGTATATTTTCCTTGCAGATAGCTGGGTTTTGGTGGCCATTTGTTTGAAGCAGTTGTTCAAATAGACCTGTTTTTCTGGAGTGAGAAATGCCATCTTGGAAGTTGTGTTCAAGCTTGCTCCCAGGAATACAGTTGTTTGACTGGGCACCAGTTGTGATTTCTTTTTGTTGATGGTGTACCCCAATGAAGAGAGGAGTCTTTTTACAAATGCCAGGTGCTGAAGTAGCAATTCCTGACTGTCCGCCTAAATCAGGCAATCGTCCAATTATGGGAAAATTTGGATATTTCTCTGCCTGCAGTATGCAATGGCTGGAGCCAGGCACTTGGTGAATACTCTGGGCGCAGAGAACTGATAGCGCATAGAGCCTGCCCTGAAGTGTAGATGTTTCCTGCAAGACTCCCTTATGGGGATGTGCAGATAAGCTTCTTTTAAGTCTAGGGTGACTAACCAGGCATCCTTGGCTAGCATAGTGATAAGCTGTTGCAAGGTAAGCATTTTGAATTTTGGGACCACCAAGTGTTGAGAACTGATAGATCCAGGACTAGGCACCAAGAGTCCTCTTTTCTGGGCACCAGGAACAGTCTGGAGTAGAAACCCTGTCCCCTTTGTTCTACTGGAACAGGTTGAATGGCCCTGATATTGAGCAGGGAAAATACTTGCTTTTGAGCCTCTGCCCACTGGTTTGGAGGAGGGTCTGGAAACCCACTTGGGGTTGGCAGGGAATGGAAGTAGAGTCTGTACCCCTGGGATACAATCTTTAGAACCCATTAGTCCTGGGTAATGGACATCCAGTTTTTGGCATAAAGGGCAAGTTTTCCTCCTAGGGGTGCAAGTACTTGGGCATGGCTGGAAGGATAATTGTAAAGTCACTGTGAACTTTTTCCATAAGTGGGTGGCTTGCCACTCTCTGGTTTTGAGATGGGAGCACTCCATTGTTTATATCTCTGCATACCCTGAGACTGTAGTCTTGGTGGTCTGGTCCCCCTGGGTTTGGACTGAGAAGGCCTGGAAGGGGTTGGAAGGGACCCACTTTTAGAAGGCCAATGCCTACTGAATCTAGGTGACTGCACTTGTAAGAATTCGTTAACAGTTTGCATAGATTTAACTTTTTCTTCCATCTTTTTAAGAACCTCTTCTGCTTTGGTGCCAAACAAACAATTGTGATTTAAAGGAGCATCTAGTAATTTTGATTTGACATGGTCTGGCAAGGTTTGTTCCTTTAGCCAAGCATGCCTTCTCAGTACAGACGCGGTGACTGCAGCCCTGCAAGATGCTTCCAGGTCATCAAAGCCACACTGCAAAGTATGCTTGCTAACTTAGTTTACAGAATGCATTACCTCCTGTAATTCTTTATTTTCTGCACAATCTGGAGATAACATCATTTTTTGTTTAATTTGTTCCATAATATGTTGCTGGTACTTCAACATGTGAAACTGGCAATTAAATGCCCGGACAGCAAGAGTTGCAGAAGTATATACCTTCTTACCCCATCTGTCTAAAGCTCTGGAATCCCTGTCTGAAGGTGTAGGATTTTTGGCTGTAGTAGCTTTAATCCCTTTAGGTTCCTGGGAAATGGTGTCTGGATCCACAGTAGGATTCTTAGAGAGACATTTGTGAGAATCAGGTACTTTGTAGTACCTGTCGGGTCTTCTAAGGCCGATGGTAAAGTGTCTGGAGTAAGAGTGGATTCCATGAAGACATCATGTACAACATCCAGGACAGGAGGTATAGCTAGAGGCCTGTGCTGAGGCAACTCAAAATTCTCTGAGTCTCTTTTTGGACTGAGGATATTCCTGGCATTCCCAGCGGAAATGCTCTCTTAAAGTATGCAAGGTTTCACCAAAAGAAAAATCCTCTGGAAGGAAGGCAGAGGGAATAGATTCCTCTGCATCTGAATCCTCAAAGGCTGATAAGGGTATGTCCTTGGTAATCAGAAGGGTCATAGCCATCGGACTCCTGGTCTGTAGAATCAGAAAGAAACTATATTCTTTGTCTCTTAGCAGGGGAAAGCTGGCTTCCCCTAATTAGGGTGATAAGGTCTTCAGCCATTCTAAGCATTTGTTTTTGTGGCATGGGAGCTTAAGCATGCGCTTTGGTGGTCAATTTTCTAGGTGTAGTGCGTACTCTGGGCCTATGAAACTCAGTAGTTTTAGCTAAAAATGAAGTTGTCGGTTTAATTCGAACATCGGTAGGTCAGAATACACTGTCAGAAGCCGGTGCCTGCACAGCAGCTCCGGACCCATCCAAGGTAGAGACATCCGCAGGGTTCCATAGTCGAAGAAGCATCTTGCGGCATACCGGACTCCGAATGGGTCTCAGCAGAGTCCTGCGAATCTGTAGAAGCGGGCATCAGGGGCTGCAAAGGCACCTCACTCAGTACCGGCTTCTAGCTTAACGGAAGCATCGCTGGCAGTTTTGGACCTATGTGGTCTGTCTCTGTCTTATCTTTACACTTTTTCGGAAGATTGGTAGTCGGATGGCTTATGGAAGCCATTTCAGAATACGGAGAAAAGAGCGAAAGAATTTAGCAACAAAAATAGCCAGACGACGAATGGTTCGGGCGTTCAACAAGACACAAAAACGACAGCGAGGGATGTCGTGGTCTGGGCCTAAACAGGTGACGCAGTAAGAATGAAAACCTCTGTGAGGTATTTGCTTTCCACAGGCAAGACAATTGTTAACTTTTTCTGACATTGGTTAGAGCAAGAAAAAAGAATCCCCAACAGGGTACTTCGCTTTAGAAGACTTCAGGTTTGAAACTTGAAAAACAAAAATTTCAGGTAGCAGCCGACCGGCACTTACGAACTGCTTCTGCTTCGGGCTCCTTCACAGCAAGAAAGACTGATGTAATGGCGTCAGCTGCCTGTTTTATACCCCTGATGACCTGACGTCATGGAAGAAGCGACAGCATCCGACGCAGAAATCCCAAGACTCTGGTATTCGAGCCGACTGAGGGCTACCTGCAGGCAGATAACCCAAGTGTGATGACTGCAACAGTGAAACACGAAGAACATCTCCTTAGCACCTCATTTTAATGTCTCCATCCCATGAAGGCTACCTCGGGACATCATCAGGTGGTGAGGCTGGGGAAAGGGTGCCCTCAGTTCTACACTGCAGGAATGTGAGTGGAAACATCTTGTTAACATAACTTACTTCTTCCATCATTATGTCTTTAGTATCTGAATCCCACTGTGAAGGACATTTCTTTTTCTTTAAGCACAGGGTACCTTTGACACTATTTATACTTCAGTGGTTGGCTGCCTGGATTTTGAGAAATTCATAAAATACGTACCCATTTTCAAAAGATCATATGAGTGGCTTGGATGGGAGAGGGAAGAGGAGATCCACTCAGACCAGTCTGAGGCAAGTGGACAACCCACTTTGGCTTGTGGTCATGGGCCCGTGCTTGGAAATGTGCTCTAACCTTGGAGGCTTCTATACAGAAATGGATGCTTGAGATTATTGACCCAATCTTCAACTCTGCCCTCTCCCTCAGTATTAACAATCAGATCTTGAAGATTGTAGGGAGGCCCTAGGTCTGAAGGAAAACACACAGGTTTCAGCTTGGCTAGCCAAAGGTGTGACAGCCCCTGAGGTGTCACACCACAGGCCACTGCAGAAGCAGACACTTGGTACTGGGGCTACAAAGGTGTCTCACCAACAAGCAGCATCTTCAAGACTAGGATGACTGTCACACTCAGATGTACAGTCATCAACCTCCTGCATTCTCTTTTCCTTTAGGTATTTCTCCAAAGACTTCTCCTCTGCAGAAGTCACAGTAAGAGTCAGGAGATGACAGGGCACCTGGGGGCCAGAAGGACGTCCTCTTTAGTAAACAGCATTCCTGGAGAGATTCTGTCTTGCATATTACTGTCTTTTGGTTAAAACTGCCCACTGGAGATGACTGAGCATGTTGTGCTCTAAACAGGCAAAAAAAATAGAAGTTATGGAGCAGTAGCATTGCTGACTCACAGCAAGAGGTTCTCCTGTTCGATTCTCAGCTGGAGTGTGGGGAGTGCCTTCTGTGTGGAATCTGCATGTCCTCCCCGCGGTTGGGTGGGCATTCGAAAGACATGCATAAATGGGCGTGCCTTCGCTGAAGGTTGAACGTCGAGCTGGCACCCCGGCATTTGTGAAAATCTACTGCCAATCATTTAGCAGACCGGAGTTCCGCTGTGGCGACCCCTAACCGGGAAAAGCCGAAAGGCAACAACAACATGGAAATCACTGACAGACATTTACCTCTTTTACCTATGACAATTATTCACCTTATTACCAGACAGCTACAAAAATCTGGGGGGGGGGGGGGGACAACACTAATAAAGATAATGATTTTTCCCCAAAGGAGTACTCGTGTACTCATTTAAAATTTCTGAACTGACAACACAAAAGAAGACTTGAGATGCTCATAAAACTGAAGCAAGAAACAGCTGAAGATGGCATCAACCACTGTCCTTTTACACTACTGACTTCCTGGCATCAGTATGGGATGGAGTCTGTCTGGCCTGTAAGGAGTTATTCTGACCACCAAGCTTCTGCAATCAGAAATGTCAGTACTGCAACAGTGGCTTATGGAGAAGTTATGAAATTCCTTTGCAGGGCTTCTTGTATCAGTATCTGCACCACATATAGTAGCACAGCAATCCAGGAAAATCTTAAGAGTAGAGCTTCTGCTCTAGTCTGACAGAACTCCTCTAAGATGGGCTGGGAACCTAGTTAGGATTTTTCCAGGGGCCACCTGTGGGAAGTTTAGTAGGCACAGCACACTGGGAAAAGTCTTAGGACTCAGCCATAAAACGGAGATATAATTATGACACTTTAGCTTCCCTGAAAATCTCACAGGATAAGTTGTGGACAGAGAAGTCCAGTCTGCCCTGCTCAGCTTTCTGCCACCATAAACTTCACCAAAATAAGCAACTTAAGAAATGGATGGATGAGCTACAAATGGATATAGTAGTAACAATGCTCACAGTGCTTTAATTTCAATTTTTCTTTTGGTGCGTGCATGTTAGAGGAAGCTAGGTGACGAACCCATTAAAATAAACTGTTTGCCGTCTTTAGGCTTTCACTTTCTTTCATCACTCCAAGAATCTATAACACTGAGGCAGGCTCCAGACCCAATCCTTCCTATGCTAGTCTTCTGCAGCAAGGTGCCGGCCAAACTTCACTCCAACACTTCATTGTTTTGACACTAAAATATCCAAAGTGGAGGTTAAATATATAGCACATAATTACCACATTGATAATACAACCCCCTAAAAGTAGACCATGTGGGTCAGGGATATGGGAAAGTATGTTGACAGTAACCTGACCTTTGACCACCACGTATCTACTATGGTGAGAAAATCATTCTGCACTGTATAACTTACAGGTAAGGGCATGACATCCATGTCTAAATGGGATCGTTATTCTGCTGTACTCTGCTATAATGCGACCAATCACAGAGTACAGTGCATTCTTTCATGTGTACCCAACAAGGCACTGGAAACATCTTGAGAGACCAGAGGTTCCTCACAAAAAGAATACACACAGTAAATAAGACCTGTGCAGACCATCCCAAAGCCCTATTCCTGTACTCTGTAAACTGCTGCATGGTGATCGATGCCTAGCCTACACAGCATCATTTGATCCCACACACATCTACAAAGTAAATAGCATCAGAAATACCTTGTTCTATGGACAAAGCTTGTTTGAGACAAGCAAGATATGTTAGAAAGGCAGGTATGTCTCTCAAAGATTAACCCTTTTATGGAACAGGCAACCATTCACATGAAGAAAAGCTTATTCTGAACCATATTCAAACATAACTTGGACCAATGGAAGGGAAATTGCAGATTTACTACCTGATTTGGCACCTATGACCCTAATGGACAGGGGCAGCTAGAGAACACTTGATGTGTACAAGGCTATATCTTAAAACTTGCAAAATTCCTTGGGGTATTGACACGTCAGCAATATTTTAGTAAATGTGGGGTAAGCTTGGCTAAGCTTAAAATGGCTTTAGGCCTAGTAGCAACCTATAAAGGAAAGGAGACTCATTTTGTTAATTTACTGTGCATAACTATAATTTATTATAGTTCCTTTTCCCATCTCTGCCTCTTCTTTACTACACTGCCAATAAGAATGACTGATAAATGCCCTGCAATTTCCCACCACTGCTGTCTAAACATCTACCATGGCCTGGAGCCCCTCCCTAATCTTCTAAAAGCAGCATTCCCTACACCTCAATGGCCTGTCACCAATACTTGGGCCACACAAGTAAAGAATTCTGAGTGGAAGTTCTGGAAAGTTGAGATAGAAGATCAGCAAGACCCAGTACAGCGGCATCCTGACAGCAGTGAGTCTTATTTTTTGGCATGCAATGCCTCTTGTGCTGCCCAACACTCACAGTAGATTTGGCATGCAGACAGCTACTAGTTCATTCCAGTGCTTTTTGCTGCAGGACTGGAGATCCCAGTCTGCATCATGGGATATGGTCCTGAGCAAAAGATCCGCATGTCTGAAAAGGAAAGCTGGCAAAACTACATTTGAAATTTATCTCCCTTGCAGACTCCTCATGAACTGGAAGTAAGCAATATATTCTTTTGGTTAATGGTACAGATTCCTCAGGACAGACTCCCTGAAACTGAAGTTTTAATATTGGTCAACACATTCAAATACATTCAAGTAATAGGAACTCCACTGTAAAACATTCCACATATTACAGGTATACAACAACCAAGAGGAAAGGAAATAGTCTGTGCGACTCCCTAGGTTCAATGTAACAAAAGGCCAGCTAGCACACAAAAGCCCAAGGTTATGATGATTGTCTTACATTTCCAAATTCGACGTTTCAAATAAGTGAACCAATATCTGACTTTCCACCTGCTATCTTGGGATTATGTAAAAATGTTTTAAGAACATTGTTAAAGGCGTTTCTCTTGATCAAACAGGGCTAACTTGGCAAGCTTTGCAGTTTATTAGAACGAAAGAACTAGATGAATGGAGAAATCCCACCTTACAGATAACCCCAAGTGCGCAACAGGCATGCTAGTTATCAGTTAGGCTACTAAGAGGAACCTTCTTGATGGGCCTAATGGTTGGGTTTACCCACCTCAATCAGCAATCAGTGCCTTCTTTAACAAGCTGCTTTCCTTGGATGTTCATGTTCACCCATGACTGTATATCACCCATCTACTACACATGTAATCACATCTCGACCACCTGACAGCTCACCCTCTACCAAAGTGTATGCACTCATGTGCAGATTAAAAACAATAAAAATGATCTGTATCTCCAATGCTAGCAAATGATATTCAAGTATATAATTGCTTGATTAGGGATCATGAAGCCAAGGCCTGACGTACAGACTACCCACACCTGTAGAGGGACAGAGCAAAGGTCTCACAAACCCAACCAGGATGGCAAGATCAACTTTAGTAAGAATTGATCTTATACATTTAACATTGAGAACCTTCCTTGTACAGGATTTATGGTTAATTAGGCTGAACTTCAGCCACTAAAACCATACAGATGGAAGGAGTTGGAGTATCACACATCAGCAAAAGTAAGGAGGCAGTGTACTGGGAAACATCTATCTACAAGGCCTGTTCTCTGTGGTCTCACACCAATAAAAATACTAGGAAAGAACATCACAGACCCCAAAAGCTACCTACAGCAATCAAGCACATCAAGGACAGAATTAAATGGTAGCTTTTGCAAATATTCTAAGGAGGAGTTTCATCACAGCTTGGGCTACCACACTAGGTTCCCATCGATACAGAGAACCCAGTTCCTCCCCCACCAAAAACATTGGATGAGTACTACTTATCACACAAATTCCCTGGCGTTGGGAGACAATATGCAATCGGATTCCAAATCAACTTTTCAAAGAGGTGGGGCACACTGTTTTCAGAAGACCAAACCACCCCCTTTGGTAAAAACTCTGTACCCATGAGCTATCACATAGGCAGCAATCTACTTAACACCGAATGTGTGATGAGACCTTGGGACCCAGGTGGAGAGTAGTCTCTCCTTTGATAGTCACATCACCACAGTAGTCAGGAAGTCCTTCTACGTGGCACACCTCATCATAAAAGGGTCGTCATCCAGGAAAAAAGAGGTCATTGTTCCCCTCTACTCGGCACTCAGACCCATTATAGAGTACAACGCCCCTTTTGGAATGTACCTCACAAGACATCTGCAGCAGCTGGAAAGGCCACACAAGTACCTCACAAAGAGGATTACTGGCTTCAAACAAATGCCCTACACTGACCGTCTCAAAAAACTCCAGCTTTACTCCATAGCATATCGCCTACTCCGAGGTGATCGCTGCCTAACATATAAAGCTATATCAAACCCAGAGCTGTTGGACATGCTACACCTAAAGAAATCCCAATCCCTCTGAGCTACACTCTCTAGGGACCTAAACCTTGTCACCACAATAAACAGGACATGCTGGAGGGATAGATTCCTGTCGCAGAGACTTCCCATACTCTGGAACAGGCTACCCATCTATGTCAAGCAAAGTTCTTCATTAGCACTCATCAAGAAAAATCTTGATGAGTGGATGGGAAATAGGAAATACACCCCGTAGATCACTTCTGTGTCACTGCTCGACAATAGCACAGGAAAATAACTTTCTTGGGTGGCGCAAGCCAGGGAACCTTGATGGTTAGGCTTAAGTAGGCCCTTGGGCTAATAGCCTAGTACATACCTATGACCCCTATGGAGTGAAGGGGTATGATTACTTCCTCATGAATCCTGTACTCCCCCCACAAAGAAATAGAATGACCTGCACAGGGGATAGAAATCCTATTCTAAGGAGGAGGAAAAGGGAGAAGCAGCCCCTATAAAAGGGATGGAAAGAGTACCAAAGAGTAAGGGCACCAGAAAAAAAAAAAGCAAAGAGACAGCAGGAAAGGGGATCACCTATGGATGAACTCTAAACTTTACAGTCAAAGGGCTCGATGCAAAACAAATACAACCTGCAAATAAAAATAAAAGGTTTAAGGACACACAATGAAATGTCTTACAACAAACCAGGAAGCAGCCCTTCCCAAATGGAGATGCCTAACAAGCTGGGTTGAGTCCCCACAATGCCCCCCAACCAAGGAAAGACGAAAACCCAGCAGCCTTCAGAGGTAAGACCCCAAAAAACTCACCTCTAACACCAGCAGCAAAACTAAGCTAAGGAGGCACCGGCGTGTACATCATCCCTAGGGAGAACCACTCCCACATAAATACAAGTGGAAGGCTTTCTCAGTAGCTCCAAACTCCTCTACCTCATGCTTGAGTTGGTGGTGCCCAGAAAAGAAGGGTGTTGACTCAGAAGCAATAAAGAGCAGAGTCCAACTTCCATAAATGGGGATGAGACAACCCTTGCAAACTCCTGAGAGGAGGATTCCGCAGCTATAACAATTCAACAGCAAACAGTGTCCCTGCTTGGCCATCACTGGAGCTACGAGTAATTAAATTACATTTCTATGACAATAAAGTGTCCTGGAATAGCAAGACACAACAGCCTCAAAAGTAAAGAGATGACCCCCCCCCCCCCAAAAAAAAAAAAAATCTTCCATTTTGACCTGCTCACCTACTAAGACAAGTAGAGGGACACAATCCTAAAGGACAGTGGATAATGAAACAGTGTTTGCTTCTGGACAGCTGCATCTCTGGAGACCAAACATGAACTAGCATTAAGGGTTGCAGACTGGAGGGGCTGCTCTAAGAACTGGTTGTGGTTATATAATCTCATCATCTCAATGACTACAGCAGTGAAAAGCCAGAGGTTCCCAAGAGGCTATGTTAAGAGAATTACTACTAAAAACAATGGTTCATAGACCCAAAAAGTCAGACCTATGACCTTCAGCAGAGGAGGCATGAAATCAGAGGAAACAAAACATGGCTCTAGGTACAAAAGTCCTGTGCTTGGAACATGAGGTCTAAAATGGGGAGAGCAACAGCAACTCCCACATCACCTGCAAATATGAATGAAAAAGACCCCGCAACAAGGGCTATAACTGCAAAGCATAATCTATCCAAGTTCATGGAAAATTAACTTCCATCACATAGGCTGGATGCCTGGACAAGGCTAACCTTCTAAGAAGGGGAAGCCGGCACTAACTAAAGATCACCATGTAAAATGGAAAGCTCTAACTGGGGAGTCTGGAAGGGCTCCACTGTTAGATGGAGCCACCTTAAAGGACAATCATCATGGAACATGGGGGTCAAAATGGAAAATCTAAGATCCAGGAATCCTACTCATGGAAAATCTAACTCAGAACCCTGAGGATGAAATGTTCCACTATGTAAGCAACTTCCAGCTATCAGCACTTTGACAGTTCTGGTGCTAAAGTCCAATTAAGTGGGTAGGAAGGCAGCCTTAGAGGGAAAAGAACCCACCCAGAGGAAGTAAGGAAAAACAGCATGAGAGGGAAACCCATAGGTAAGGGGAATGTAAGGGGGGAATTATACCCCATGAGAAGGTCTCAATGCACTTTTTCCCCTACTGAAAGCAGCAACATCTTCCTCACATTAGGAGATGAACACAGGCCTGCTTCCCGGCTACTCCTCAAAATAGTGACAGAACAGCAGCAGGAGGAAGAGTAGCCTCCCTCCCTTCCTCACAATCTTCTTGAATAGTCTCTCAAAGAAGCAAAGAAGTTGCCCTCCACCCTCATGCACAAGAGAGACTGGCTACAGAGGAATGGGTGTGGGTTGGGGGCAAAGCAGTGAATGTTAAAAAGATAAGCCAGATAAAGGGCAGGGTACAAAAGCATGGCTGGTTTGTCCTTGCTACTTTTGATTCCTAAAGGGGCTCCTTTCTTTCTAGAAGTTAGGCCAGTGAGGGAGTGGGCCCCACCCAATAAAGAAGGAAGCTGTCTAGCATGATGACATCATTGTGCAAGAACTGAAGCCCTGGTCAAATAGCCGGGTTCTGTGAAGAGAACCAAGAAAAAGGCTGACACAAGAATTCATTGTGAGACAAACACAGCAAAGACAACTATCACTCTAAACATCCATGCCTACAGACCTCAAGGTATCTCTGTCTTACATATTTTTCACAATGTAAAACAGACCTGTCAACATGACAGCGTTTATAGTAAAGATGACCACTCCCAATCACAGACTCAAGGAAGATCTCCTGAAAAGTCAAGGCCTCCTCCAGCAGGGAGGCATGCAACCTGGACACACAGCCAGAGCCACAGTATGGTAAAGGAATTTACACACTCTTGCTTTACAAATCTCTACTTTTGAACCGTGTCTGCTAGCTGGACATGTCAGGGACTGCTGAATGTTTACTGTCAGCACCAAACAAGTCAGACTTGGGATGCTGAGGCAGTCTCCTGCAAAACTGTCAAATGATGACACAAGGCATAAGTCTTCCTGAGGGAAGAAATGGAGCAAAGATGCCTCTAGACATGTATAATATCAACAAAGTCCATCTTGAAAAGGATGAACAACCAGAAACTTTACCATAAGTGCAAACAGAAGCTTGCATGACAAAGAACATCCTTAAAGGAGGCTTTGTCAGAGAAACTCAGACTCTGACTACATCTGTCTTTGAAGCAGTGACCCCCAGAAAGTACAGTTGTGTACACTTACCATAAATGTAGATGTTCGAGTGCATTAACTGTTGCAGTCATCACATTTGGGTTATTCCTGCCAGAGTAGCCCTCGGCCAGCCCGAATACTAGAGGCGTAGTATTTCTGTGTTGGTTGCTGTCGCTTCAGGACTGACGTCAGGTCGTCAGTAGTATAAAGTAAGACAGCCAACGCCATTACATCACTTTTTCTTGCCCTGTCAGGAGCCCCCAATTGGGAGCCAGGTTATGGTGGAAGAACCCCACCAGTAAAAAGTAAATACCAAAAGGTCCCTTATAAGGAGAGAGATAGAGAGAAGAGGGGATGGAGGGAGGGAAACCAGGACAGCAACAGTGAATACTCAAACATCTACATTTATGGTAAGTGTACACAACTGTACTATGCTCGTGTTTCACTGTTGCAGTCATCATATTTGGGTTGATTCCCAAAGCTGTGGAAAAGGGTGGAGGCAGTCAAGGGGACTAGATGCTGGCTACGATGCCCTGCAAGACTGCAGTGGCAAAACCTGCCCCGGATTTGGAGAAGATTGGCAGGTGGTACTGTTTGGTGAAAGTGTGAATAGATGTCCAGGTGGCAGCATCCAGGATGTCCCTGGTGAGGACTCCTCTGAGGAAAAGATGCAGAGGTGTAGGCTGCTCTGGTGGAGTGAGTCCTGACCCCCTTAGGGGGAGGCTTTCCATGTTGCTTGTAAAGGAAATGGATGCAGTGTGCTATCCATTTAAAAATAGTTTATTTGGAGATGGCTTTGCCCTCTGCCCCTGTAGCAAAGCTAACCAGCAATTGATCAGACTTTCTGAATGGTTTAGTCCTGTCTAGATAGAATCTGAGCTGTCTGTGCACATCTAGAGTTTGCACGACCCTTTCCCCCTTGTTCTGTGGGCTAGGGAAAAAGGTGGGCAAATGAATGGATTGATTGAGAGCCACACTGGACACCACTTTGGGCATGAAGGATGGGTTAGTCCTGAGGGAAACCCTGTCAGCATGGAAGATGATGAAGGGCTCCACAACCATGAGTGCTTGTGGAGACCTTTCTGGCTGAAGTGATGGCCAGAAGAAAAGTGGTCTCCCAGGAGTGAAATTTTAACTCTGCTGAAGATGCTGGCTCGAAGGGGGCCAAGGTGAGCTTTTCCAACACAAAGTTAAGGTCCCAAGCTGGGGTAGGTGCTCTTCTGTGTGGCCTCAAGTTGCTAGCCCCTCTTAGGAATTGCTTGATCAGAGGGTGTAAGAAGAGGGGCTTGCTCAGTGAGGAAATGAGCAGAGATAGTAGAGACATTGATTTTAATAGAGGAAAAAAAGAGACCACTGTGTAGCAGGTCAGCTAGGTAATCCAGGATGAGAGGGAGGGCTGTGCCGTATCGGCTCCCTTAGCCTGAATCCAGGTGGATAACTTTACTATTTGTCAGCGCAAGGCTTTCTAGTGGTAGGGCATCTGGCCTCATGTATAACATCTAGTACCTGTTTACTGAGGTTGGTAGATTGATCAGTGGTTAGGGAATAAGTCAAGCTGCCAAGTTGAGTGTCTGCAATTGGGGATGCATGAATTATCCTTCCCTCTGGATCAGGAGGGTTGGGGTCTGAGTGAGATGCCATGGTGGCAGTGGGGACAGGCTGCACAGCAGTGGGTACCAGTGCTGGTGAGGCCAGTCTGGAGCAATAAGAATTGCCCTTGGTTTTTCCTCCCTTATTTTGAGCAGTACCCTGGCAATAAGAGGTAGAGGTGGAAAGGCATAGACCGACGTATTGACCCAGGGGAAGGACAGGGCATCAACTTTCCAAGCCATGTTGTGATGCTCCCTGGTGCAGAACTTGCTGAGCTGATGGCTGGTGTGGGAGGCAAAGAGGTCAACCTTTGGGGTGCCTCATTTCTGAGTTTTTAGGGTGAAAGTTGATTTGTCTAGCTGACATTCATGTGGGTCCAGAAGATTTATGCTCAAGTGATCTGCCATAGAGTTTAGAGATCCTGGCAGGAACTGTGCTAACAGGTGTGGTTTGATGGCAGAGGCTGTGTGACAAAAGGTCATGGCCAGCCTGCATAGAGGGTAGGAGTCCTCCCTGCTTGCTGATATACCACATCACAGTGGTGTTGTCAGTTTTGATAAGGAGAGCCCCTGGGGAAAGAAGGGCCTGAAAGCTGTCAATGCGTGCTGGATAGCTAACATCTCTTTTTGGTTGATGTGCAGATGGATTTGCTGTGGGCTCCATTGGCCCTGTATGCACCTGTCGTCCAGGTGTGCACCCCAGGCACAGTCTGATGCATCTGTGGTGAGGGTCTAGGTGGTGGGGTGGTGGTGAGAAAGGAGTTCCTTTGTTGTAGGAGCATGCTGCTGCACACCAAAGAAAATCTTTCCTTAGGCAAGGTATCATGGGTATAAGAGTTTCCAGGTCTTGAGAGTGTTGACACCAAAGGCTTTTTAGATACCAATGATGTTTCCTCATATGCAGTCTGTCTGGCATATGGAATGTATAGAATGCAAGATGCCATGAACCCCAGATCTTGCAGGATTTTCCTTGCAGATAAATGGGGTATGGTGGCTAGCTGAGAGAAGTAGGTTGTCAGGTAAGTTTGTTTTCCTGGTGTAAATAATGCCATCTGGGATACTGTGTCCAGGCATGCTCCCAGGAATATAATCCTTTGGGTGGGTACTAGTTTGGATTTCTTTTCATTGACAGTGTACCCTAGGGAGGTCAGTAGGGACTTTAAAAAGGCCAGGCGCTTGAGGAGCTTTTCCTGACTGTCTGCCTGCATTAGGCAGTCATCTAAATATGGGTAAATTTGAATATTCCTTTGTCTGCAAAAGGCAATGGCCGGAGCCAGACATTTTGTGAAAACTATGGGAGCAGTAGATAAGCCAAAGGGAATTACAGAGAACTGAAAGTGCAGAGATCCTGCACTGAAACTTGGGTATTTCCTGCATGATTCCCTGATAGGAATGTGGAGCTAGGCTTCTTTTAGGTATAGGGTGGCTAGCCAAGCACCCTTGGACAGCATGGGTAGTAGTTGCTGGAGGGTGAGCATTTTGAATTTTGCTATCACCAGAAAGGTGTTTAGGATGTATAGATCGAGAATGGGACAGCAGGTGCCCTCTTTTCTGGGTACCAGAAAAAGTCTGGAGTAGAAACCCTGGCCTTTCTATTCTGCAGGAACATGATCTATAGCCCTCATAGAGAGCAGGGAAAGAACTTGTTTTTGGGTCTCTGCCCACTGGTTTGGAGGTAGATCTGGGAACCCTTTTGGGGTTGGAAGAGCGTGGAAAGAAAATTTGTATCCCTGGGACATTATGTTGAGGACTGAACTGTCACTGGTAATGGTGGCCCAGGTGCTTGCATGAAAGGAGAGTGTTCCTCCTAGGGATAAGTGAAGGTGGCTAGAGAGAGGGGGTGGTGGAGGAGAGTCACTGTGAGTTCTTACCAAGAGGGGGTGGCTTAGAACTCCCTGTTTTTGAAGTGGAGGGGTTCCACTGTTTTGATATCTGCCTTCCCTGAGGCTGCTGTGTGTGGAGGGGGGGGTCTGTTTCCACGGGGTTTGGGCTGAACTGACCCGGTGGGAGCAGGAAAGGACCAGTACTTGGAGGGGTAATGCCTACTGAACCTGGGTGGCTGGACCTGTAAGAAATCCTTAACTGCCTGCATAGATTTAGCTTTTTCTTCCATCTTTTTTTAAGACCTCCTCTGCCTTAGTGCCAAATAAGTTGTCTTTGTGCAAGGGTGCATCCAACAATTTAGATTTAACATGGTCTGGCAAGGGTTGTTCCTTAAGCCATGCATGCCTTCTAAAGACAGAACCGGTGACTGCTGCTCTGAAAGAAGCTTCTAGGGTTCAAAACCACAATGTAAGGTGTGCTTAGTTACTTGACTTGCAGAATGCACTAAAACTCTTGTAACTCTTTAGATTCTGCACAAGCAGGAAAGGAAGACACTTTTTGTTTGAGGAGTTCCATGGTATGTTGCTGAACTTTTAGCATATGGAACTGGCAATTTAGTGCTCTGATAGCAAGAGTAGCAGAGGTGTATACTTTTTTACCCCATCTGTTTAGTGCTCGGGAATCCCTGTCTGAGGGGGTGGGATTCTTAGCAGAGGTTGCTTTAATACCTTTAGGCCCTTGAGAAATTACCTCAGGGTCAGCAGTAGGATTTTTGAGAGGAAATTTGTGACAGTCAGGGACTCTTAATACCGGTCAGGTTTTCTGGGTGCAGGAGGTAGGGTGTCAGGAGTCGAACTGGATTCAGGAGAACATAGTCCAGAACATCCAAGACTAGGGGAATGGCCAGGTGTCTGTGCTGTAGAAGATCTAAGAATTCCCTGAGTCTCTTTTTAGACTGAGGGTAGTCCTGACATTCCCAATGGAAATGTTCCTGTAAGGCATGAAGGGTTTCCCCAAAGGAAAGGTCCTCTGGTGGAGAGGCTGAGGTAATGGAATCCTCTGCATCAGAATCCTCATAAGCAGAAAGGGATTGCATGTCTTCATATTCAGATGTATCAGAGTCATCCGACTCCTGTTCAGACAAAACTACTGGGGACAGATCTCTTTTTCTTTTGGAAGGGGTAGCTTGGCTTCCTCTGATAAGCATAAGGTCTTCCACCATTTTAAGCATTTGAGATTGGGGTAAGGAAGCAGGTGCCTGGGAGTGGGTCGTCAGTTTCTTGGGAGTAGTTCATACCCTGGGTCTTAGAAACTATGTAGTTTTGTAAAGAACGGTAGAAGCAAAAGAAGTCATCGGTTTGTGTTGAGAATCGGTAGTGCGAAGTACTTCCTTGGAAGCCGGTGCCTGCTCAGCGGTTCCAGACCCATCCAAGGGAGAGGCAACTGCAGGGTCCTTAGTCGAAGAAGAGTTTTGCGGCATACCGGACTCTGAAAGGGTGTCGGTAGTGGCCTGCGAATCTGCAGAAGCGGGCATCAGGGGCTGGAAAAGCACCTCACTGAGGACCGGAGAACTGACGACTAGCTTATCGGAAGCATCGTCGGTAGGTTTGGACCTGTGCGGTCTGTCTCTGTCTTTATCCTTGCATTTTTTCAGATCATCTGGTGTCGGATGGCTTACCGAAGCCATATCGGAATTAGAGGACTGTAAGTGAAAATATCTACCTACAATAAGGGCCCGACGTATAGTTCTGGCATTGAACAAGGCACAAAAGCGACAGCGGGGAACATCATGGTCTGGGCCTAAGCAAGTGACGCAGTAAGAATGAAAGTCTCGGTGTGGCATTTGCTTTCCAGAGGCAAGACGATTGTTAACTTTTTCTGACATCGGTTAGTGCAAGAAAAATGGATCCCCAATGGGTACTTAGCTTTAGAAGACTTCAGCTTCAATTCGGAAGACGAAACTCAGGTAGTGGCCAACTGGCACTCGTGCAAACTGCTTCTGCTTTGGGCTCTGTGGCAAGAAAGACTGATGTAATGGCGTCGGCTGCCTTACTTTAGACTACTGACGAACTGACGTCAGTCCTAAAGCGACAGTAACTGACGCAGAAATACTACGCCTCTGGTATTCGGGCTGGCCAAGGACTAACCTGGCAGGGATAACCCAAATGTGATGACTGCAACAGTGAAACACGAAGAACATCGTGGCAACCAATTAGGAAGGGTGCTCTAGGGTCCAGAGTGCACCATTTCTCTGAACAACATGAGATATGTGTGGGAAGCTAAGCTGAGACCTCCAATTCAAGGTGGGGAAGAGGAGTGTAACAAGCCTGGTATTAACATGCCACCCTAATCCTAAGGGTGAATTTACACATGATCTCCTGTTCCACCAAGAGATGGAGTATCTGATCCCTTGCTCCTGAGCCATAGATTGTGACGACTCCTCTATCACAGCCAATCAGTTCAAAGAAAATGAAGAGACAGCACTAGAAGCCTTGGTCCTGAGTACTGTACTCTTGAACTCTGGCCTGCAAACAGATGATTCCAAGGGTTGTTTCCAGTAACCAGGCTGGACAGAGAAGGACCAAGCCAATCAGGCAGAATGACACAAATGCTCTCACATCGCTGGACCACAGCAGAATCTACCAATCTACATGGGGACAAAGCCCACACCTGGAATACACAAAAGGCATCAGGTAAGAACACCTACCTTAAGAAAGGAAAGGTCGCCCTAGCCAGTTCTTCTAACAAAATGTCAGGTAAAATTCTATCGCACTAGTGATGTGTCACAATGAACCTTTCCCATTGGTCCACGAGAAGCCTCTTACTAACATTCTTTACAAATTCAGAAACACACCACAGAAAGTTAAATGCATGTGAAATCAGAATTTTTATAAGAAATAGCAAAGACTAGCATCCCTGTCCACGTTAGGTATGCATGTTAACCCATATCCTGCCCTGGTCCTAAACCTATAGTTTACATTAAAAAAAAAAAAAAGCTTTCCATAACACTACCACTGTTCAGACAAATTTGGGTCTGACTGTAGTAGTTGGGTTGTGGTTTAAAAATCACAAAAGGAAATTGTTATCCTTTTGTGATCTTGTGTAGATTCAGTGTTTTGGGTGTTTGATATTTTGAATTTCTGAAGTGACAAGAAGTGTTTGGATAGCTTTTGTCAAAACTTGTCTTCTTTTCAAGGGTAGAGATACTACTGATGTAACTGTGTTCAGGTGTCATGCAATGAAAAGAATTGTCTAATTCTGGTTTTCTGGTAGTTTACAGCTAAGTTCAAGGACAGACAAAGCTGAGGCAAGTAGTCCCTGGCTTCAACTAATGATTCTATCACTGGGTCAGCTAGGAGCTAGTCATATAGATAGGGAAAATAAAAGTTATGTACTCATAACTAGGCATCTGTGTTGTCCCTTTTCATTCTTCAAGGAATGGGTTATGGAGCTGATCCCCGGACCTGGCTCAGCCCCATACTTCAGACTTTTGATCCATCTCTCGAGCTCCTCCCTCTACCATAATCCCCTAGTCCATCCCCAGTACCTCAGATCGAGCTTGTTGCCATAAAATCCTCATTTAGAAGTTACAGAAAGGATAGGAAATAGAACACAGTTCAATTCTGGAACTATAGATTCCAAAAATAGCACCAAAAGGTCATTCCAGAAGATTACTTGGGGGGGGGGGGCTGAAAAGGGGCAACATAGATGCCTTTTTATACTGAGCACATAACTTTTAAAACTGATATTGTCCTTTTCATTCTTCCTCAATGAATGGGACAGAGTCCCCCAGCTATGTGAATCTTGGGTAGCCCTTATATTCCAGAGAACAGCTGAACCAAGACAGCTCTGCTTTTGCAGATTAGGTCCAATTTCTAATGAGTAAAGATATGACCATTTGACTAAGCAGCTGCTGCACAAATATCAACAGACATTCTTGACCACAAAGCAGATGAAGTGTCCATGGATCTAGCTGAGTGGGCTTTAGGTGGGCTTGGTAGAAAAATGGCTTGTTGGGAATAGATCCAAAGAAATGCAATTAGTTATCCATTCAGCCAATGTAATTTTAGATACTGGATAACCTAGCCAAGTTTTTGAGAAGGAATCAAATAGCTGATCGGATTTTCCGATTTCTTTAGTTCTGTATTTAAAAAAAAAAAAAGTAATTGCCTGTGCACATCTAGAAGATGTAGCATGTATTCTTCTTTGTTTGAAAAAATTGGAAAGAAGACTGGTAAATGAATGGACTGGTTAACATTTAATTCAGAACCCACTTTATGTAAATAAAAAAGTAACATCTTTATTAAATCATCAATTATTACAAAAACACTCATGCATTTATATAAATGAAAACAAACCATACTGACAATCTTAGTTGCAAGCATTATGCATCACAAACCATACTGACAATTTTAGTTGCAAACATTAAACAACACTTATCTACTTAATCATTGTCAGTCAAACACTACATAGCTCATTCAAATTCTGCCCACTTTTAAACCTCATTCCTCCAATATATGTATTGTTCCCACATTCTCATTTTTCTATGTAATTTGCTCATACTCTTTTCTAAAGATCATAAAATCCAGTTGTTTTAGCTCTGTTGTTATACTCACTAGTTCCAAATCCTGTTTGGTCTGGTGGGACTTCCTGGATGACACTTTTGTTTACCAGCATTTGAATTTCTTATACTACAACTTTCCCATGACTGGGTGGATCACCAGGAAGTCTTATTCTTTTGGAGACTGAAGGCTAAGAAAATGGTATGAAATAACCTCTGGATATTTTTTAGCATCCAGGAATCTTTTGTTATAGTAGCCCAGGCATCTGGCAGTCAGGCAGCATTTCAGGAGCACTGAAAGGGTATATCTGGGAAGGAATCATGGAAACCCTAATTTAACTGGCCGCCTCTGCCTTGAGGGTAACATCTACAGTTAGAACTGCCTCCTCTGCCTCTAAAAGAGTTGTCTTCATGCGAATCTTGGAAAGGTCCCAGAAATTTACCACCTGATTTATAGATAAAGTTCGTTGAGGGGTAGAAAACTTGATTCCCACAGCAGACAGGGTCTTTCCTTCTTGTTCTCTAAATCTACTCATGACATCACCACCACTGATACTGACATAGCAGCTAGCTTCACTAAGGAGCTTTCTGCCTAGTTCAACAAATGAATACATCTAGCAGCCCCAAGTGGAACCAAATAAAATGGGAAACTTAAAAAGTATGCACAGTTGACAATATTGCTGTGGCACATTATGTCATCAATGGAAACATTTTTGAAAAAAGGTGTGAAAGTTGTTCTGGACCTTTCCTAGAATGTGCCTAAGGCATGGACTGTAAAGTTTTGTTGTTGACGGAAAAAAATATGCATACTGCAATCTGACAGACATATGGAAAATGTAACATTTTGAGACCTTGTTACCCATCTTGGAAGAGGAGTAAGAGTGTTGATTATTCTACCTAAAATTCATTATAGGATGTAGGTAAAAATGTAGTCCATGAAAATCGGGATAGTGCTGTTGTCTTTTAGAACGGTTCAGAAAAAATACTGACTGATGAATGAACTGATTAAGGGTTAATTCAGAAGTGATTTTAGGCATAATGGCGGGGGCAGTTCTAAGGAAGAGACCATCTGTGTTGAAAAATCAAATAAGAGGGTTTACAGGACACAGAAGTAATAGTCACCAGTAACATTTCTTACAGGAAATGTATTTCATGTCACATGAAGAAGCAGGTTCGAACAGGGTCTGAATAAAAGCCTACAGCAAAGTTCAAAGTCCCATGGTAGACATTAATCTTTTACAGGATTTCCTTTTAGGAAAGCTTTACAAACTTTTTCAGAGGCTAAGGACATGGAATTTAAGCCTCTGAAAGTTAAAATGGCTGTAAAAGTGGAGAAAATAGAGCCAGAACCAAATAAAGTAAGAAACTGTAAAACTGAGGGAAGTGGTGGTTAAAAGGGCATCCAGACCTTGACGGATTGCTCAAAAAGAAAATATTTTCCATTTACTTCATCATCTAAGCTGGTGGATCTACTCACCCTCTGTCTATACTGTATCCTTCTAAAAAGCACAGAGTATCCAAATAACCCTAGGGGGACAAAGAAAGATCACTGGCCATAGCTGAAACTGTAGAAACTAAGGGGTTAGCTTTAGAGATGACATGCTAAGTTGAGAAAACAAATCTGTAATGGGGCCTAGCAGCCAATGCCATTCTTGAGATGATACCAAAAAAGGATATGAACCAAATCTGCCTGAGCCAAAGAAGGGGCATATAAGCATAACTGAGGTTTGAGCACAGAAGCTTTTTGTGAGAATGATGCCATGGCAGGTAGCAGAGAGAATGAAACAGGGAGTCTAGGGGCTAGTAATTGAGCACTGTGCCCTTGGGTGCCTGTCCCCTGTGACAGGATTAGGGCAAAGTACTGTTGGTTGGTTGGAAATATAAAGACATTACAGCAATGGCTGGCCCCAGCAAGAAAAAATGCATTACTGACGGACTAAGGAACCATTCCTGAGTCATTAATTAACACTGGCTGAGCCTTTCCACTACAAGACTGGTCTACCACGGAATGTGCACTATTATCAGAAAGCAGTGTGAAGACACTTCCCATCGTCACACATTCACAGTCTCTTGGCATATGGGTAAGACAAGGTCCCTCTCGCATCATCAAGAACCATACCACAGAAGTGTTGTCTCTATGGACAGACAATACAGTCGTGGAGATGAGTCACTTATTGAGACCATGTTCTTTGGACTATTCTCCAAACTAAATACCCCCAACACCATAAATGAGAAGTCCATATTGACTGTGGTCTTTAGAGCTGTAACTGAGGGTAAATAGATCCATCAGTGTAAGTGATGCTTGCAGAATGAGAAGTGCAGATAGGTTTGTTGACGTAATTTAGAAATGGATACCACTGCACTCAAGGCCCACAGTTACACCCTCATGTAAACTCTGGCAAGGGGGAAACAGAGTGACTGGTGCAGGCATCATACCTAGGACATGAAGAATCATCGATAAAGGGAGGAAAGCATTTGCTGCAGCTTTAAGATGGCAGATCTTAGAGATAAGAGCCTGTTGCCTGGCAGTTTTGCAATTCAAAACAGTGCAAGAAACTTCTCTGTGTGGAAGATGAAAGCCAGATGTTAAAAAACATCTTGGAACCCATTATAGAACTGAAAAGGACTGAAGCGCCTTCACTCAACCTCCCCAGTAGGAGAATGCTAGGAAATTCCACAGAAAATAACAAATGCTAAAACAGCTGCATCCTGACATACACTTTGGATTATCACAGTATCAAAAACGTTATTGAAGAAAACTGGGACATCGTCACAGGAAACCCTTTTCTGATCAACATCTTAGGTGAAGCCCCATCCTTTGTTTATAGCAAGGCCAGGAACATTAGAAGTTTTGTTGAATTTAAACCTAGACCATATGAGAGAAACACTAAAATATGTGAAACTAGTTGTACATTTTGTATATTTATACTGCAAGGTGATAGTTTTTACTGCCCTTATTTAAAGAAAATCATTAAGACCAGTGCAGGGGGTGACTGCAACACTACAAAAGTAATTTACAGGGCACAGTGCAATGAATGCCATGCATTCTATGTGGGCTAGACTGTAAATAAACTCAAGCGTAGTATTTCATGTCATTTGTCAGAAATCTGCTCTGGATGTAAAAATAATGCACTAGCCAAACACCTTTCGCTTCATAAAAGACACACAGGTTTTAAGTTCCAAATTCTGGATCGCATAGACATGGGTTATCTTAAAGAAGATGATATGAATATTCTGGAGAAACATGAACTCATGTGGCAATTAAAGCTCAACTCTTTTAGGAAGCCTGGACTAAATTACTACTGTTCAATTAAAAGTGTACTGGAACTTAGAAAATTGCCACATTGTTTACATGACTAATTTTATTTTATTCTACCAGTTGGTTTTAAATACCTTTTTAAATCCGTTGTAATTTAAGTGTGTATTTTGTTTCCATCATCATACATTTTTTCTTATTATTTTTTCTTTTTCTGGTTCTCTTTTTTCCAATCTATTCAAAATGATATGTAATAACAATATTAACTAATTATACAATAATATTTTTATAGATAGTTTTTAGGGTTCTTGTACACAAACCTGAAGAAGCCTAGAAGGACGAAAGCAATCTTTGTTAACAATAGGTTTTGAAAATAGAATATGATTTTTACAATTGATGTTTTACATGCAAAGTGTATATGTTTATATATATATTTTTTGACTGCCAAATGGACTGAGGTTGATATGTTTCCAGCCATGTAGTATATTGTCTTGGATAAAATCACAGACTTAATCTGGTTAAATAAGAGGTACCACATCATTATAAATTTTACTTAAATTACATAAAGGTTATATTATTATGACAGCTACTAAGTAGGGCAGCACCAGCTCGAATGTCACACTGATGGGGGAAGGGATGTGAATTTAACATGTGTACCAATAACAAATATACCTCGGTGGTACAGCGGTAGCATTGTTACCTCACAGCAAGAGGTTCTCCTGTTCGATTCTCGGCTCGCTTTGGGAGTGCCTTCTGTGTGGAGTCTGCATGTCCTCCCTGCGGTTGGGGTAGCGTTCGAAAGATGTGTGCGTAAATGGGCGTGCCTTTGTTGAAGGTTGGGCATCGAGCTGGCACCTCGGCGTTTCGTAAAAAAATCTACTGCCAATCATTAGCGGACCGGAGTTCCACTGTGGCGACCCCTTACTGGGAAAAAGCCGAAAGACAAACAACCACCACCAATAACACTTTGTTTTACAGCACAATAAACCACTCCTTTGCCTGACAAAAAGTGTATGTTTTTATTATATATATATATATATATATATATATATATATATATATATGTATACACACACACACACATACATACAGATATATATATATATATATATATTTAGAAAGCTTGTGAGGAAACTATTACTCTATTTTTTTTTACTTGGATCGCTTGTCTGTGTACTTAAAGGATTTTCAACTGGAAACAGACTGCCTGCCTTGCTTGGATTACTTTCGAATACTTAGTAATTCTGTACAAATATATATATATATATATATATATATATATATATATATATATATATATATATATATAAATATATATATATAAATATATATATATATTTTTTTTTTTTACTTAAGACGAGTTTAAGTTTGCTACTTCTGCTACTATTGTCTGATCTGATTAATATACAGTGATTAACTAGATGTATACGGACTGAAAATCTTCCACACAGAGAAGTTTCTTACACTGTTTTGTTTTTGGACCCACTATACTTGTTTAGTGGGTTGTTTTGAGACTTCGGGGAAACCATGGAGATTACTTTTTTTTTTTGCAGTTTTGCAATTCCTAACCTTATGTCCAGATGGTATCCCATGAACAAAGAGTTTGAGGGCTCTAGGTATGATTTTGAAACACTTACAGGAATTTCCAGGGCCAGAAACAAATGAAGCAGACAAGGCACTCACTAAAATACAGGACTCTTGTTGTGGCGACAAAGAGGTAATTGCTTAGGCACAGGAATATGTTGATCTCCTTTAGCCAGAGATGGGCTGCTACTACTGGCATTCACTTGTTGAACTGTTGGGGGGGGGATGCAAAGAGACTGAAAGGAAAATATAAGTGGAAATGACTTGCTCCAAGCCAGAAGCAAAAAATACTTTCTGGATGATTTTTTTTAAGCTTTACATGCAGTTAAACATTCTAAAAGTTCTGGAGATCACATACACTCACCTTGTGCGCATAAAGGTTGCATATGCTATGACCATCCACAATAACTGTTTAGGTCATTTAAGTGTAAAATGGGCCCTAAGGTCCTTTGACTTCTTGTGAACTAAAAGAATATGGAATAGACACCAGGACCTCTCTGGTCTATTGGGATCTCTTGGATGACTTTTTTTTGCAAGACCTGAATATTCTCCTGTGTGGCTACACTCTTCTGTTCGGAGTGGCACATTTCAGAGCGGCAGGGATAATGGTCTGGGAGTTGTCAAATAAGGAATCTTTAGCTTCTGGAAATTACGCTTTATACCCAGTTGCCTTGCATGATCACCAACCATGACTCTACGTGCCTCCAGACTGAAGCAGTTCGGCAAGCCCTCAAGAGTGCTGGGGTGGCTTCCTGAAGGAAGGACAAAAATCCAAATTTGGCAGGTCCCCTCTGCCTCTAGGGTGGTGTCCATTAAAGAGGCCCTCTTTTCCAAGCCTGCTTCTGTATGAAAATGATCCAAAAAGATAATACTAAGACTTCTTAAACCAGGGTACTTTGGCACCCTTCTGGTTCTTGAAGGACCTCAGAGCGGTTTAAAAGCACACTCCCATGGCAGATGGTGTTTTCTTTTTCTCTTTGCTTTTCACAAGCTGTTCCTTGATTTTGGCTCCAAAAATAAGGACACACTGCAAGGGGAGTTTAAAATGATGCCTTGAAATTGTATGCAAAATCACAAATGCAGCCAGGCATGACATGCATGGTAATGCCCCTCCTGACTGCTCCAACTGTTCCATATGCAGCACTGTGTAACATGGAGAGGTTGGAAAGGAGTCCAACGTGGTTACAATGTTGTTTATCTGTCGGAGTATGTACAACTAGAAGCAGTCAGAGAGAGTCCACTTACTGCTCAGGGTATGTTTCTTTGGAACCTCGTCATATGGGTAAGACAACTCAGCACTCAGAGTGCAAAGGTTTCCAATACATGTGCAAACTTCCCTATATGAAGCATTGTTCTGAACTCCTTGTTCACAGGATGGACTATAGGAATTTCTTCAGAAAATTCTCTCCTAGAAGCAGTCTTTATAATAACAGATTCTACAACACAGCCTTTACTTCAATCTGAACTGTCCCTGTATGGGCACAAGCGTTTATCTGGCTTGGGGGAAAGTATTCTGCAACACTGGGCTCCTACCATGCCATCTAAACCAAGAGGTGGATCATATTGTCAAGTGGGAGGGAACACCCAAGAGATAGAGGGGGCAGCCCTGAATGTCTCAAATACAACCTCTTCATGTAAAGCAGAGGTCCAGTCGGTCAAGAACTCCTCTGTCAACATCAATTCTAAGAACTCACCAAATCTGGGATCTTCAGGAGTGGACAGCACGAAGCCTACCCCTCTGAGTTCAGTGTTAGTAGTTTGGATCTTTTTTCATGTGCAAAATCAAGGAATCTCCAAAGGAGGAAGTCCAAAGCTCCCAGTCTCAGACCTTTTGCTGAAATAAGTGTTGGGTGGTGGGGTGGTTCCTGACATCCAGCACTGTCCTTTGGGTCAAGAATGAGGACTCAAAGACTTAAAAGATCAGTGTTGATGGGTGAAACAAATTAAGGCTGCATTCTCTGTCTGCTTCAAAGTGCAAGAGATGAGCCTCTTGCGAATTTGAAGGCCATCTCCAAGTCCAAATGCCCTGAAGAGATCCCCACCAGTACATACTTAGTAGAAGAGGAGGTAGAGAGTTCAGATAGGGCAGCCGTGGATGGCAACTGACTGGATGGCTCCCACATCGAGATCTGAGCAGACACCTCAAATGCCACAGACCTTGACACCGAAAATTACATTGAACAAATTTATGTTGAAGACAGGCTTGGGGTTTAAGAACTGAGTAAGACCCACTCAGCACAAAAGGGATCAGTGCCAAGTGCACAGGGTGCAAAGTCTGAACCAATGGATTGAATTCAGTTGGTGTAGGAGGAAAGATGCGCTAAAGCTGCTGTTGGCTTTAATATCAGCTGTACCAAAACATGTCAGAAAAGCAGTGCGAGTAGTAGTCCTTGTACCGACCTGATCCAGCCTAGATGAGGACTGGATGATACAGATGTCTATCCGGGCCTTGATAACAGTCCTTATTATACAATCTCAATCAAAATCTGTGATACTCCCGACAAACCTGAAATAGGAAGCAAAGGGATGGCAAGAGCGAAGGAGCTTTGAAAGGTCTCTCTCAGATGACTATTGGTAGATTCCCATTTAGGGGACCAGTCAGGGATGGTTATGGGCTTGCTGTGATGGGACAAGGGTTGAGGGCAGAGTCTGGAGAAAAGGCTATATCCAAAGGAATCAGAACCTAAGCATCTTATGAGGGAGGAGACCTATAAAACTTGGAAGGGTGTGAAGACCCTTGTAATAACTCCTCCAGTTTTCTTTTCCTTTTTCTTTACCATTTCTTCTGTAATCTTTTTTTTACTGCTGAATCCAAAGACATGAGAGTCTTTATAATAAGCTTATTTTTTGTTAAGAAATGAGGCACAAGACATAGTATATATCACAAGAGGCCTGAAGATGTTCCACAAACAAGTTGTGAGTACCTTTTGGCAGCATTTTGTGCCTACAGCAAACACGTTTACTTAAATTCTGAAGTCTTGCTCATAGATAAAAGTCAAAAAAGTACATTAACAGTTAAATGCAGTAAAAATAGGAAGAAGGCGGAAAGGGAGGATTAAGACACTACCTCTAACTGAGTGAGAGACGAAGGATAATATACAAAGATTTCTTTGTGACAGCACAACCAGAAAAGGCTAACCAGACAAAAAACACTGATAAATCAGACTGACAAATCATTACAAACTGTAAACAGAGCACTTATCTTAATCTCCTGTGACCAGCTCTGGAAAACGCTTGCCAAGCTAAAAGGCAGCAAACAAAATCTGAAGACTGTGAGGGGACTTGGGTGCACTGCGGAAGAAAAAAAGAACTCTAGGTCTGGAGCAAGTAGAAGTTGCTGAGTCAGACACGACACAGGGTGGATATCCTATCATCCAAAGCAGATGGATAGGATAAATATCTAAGAAAACACACACTGCCCTGAACTTTTCCTTAATGGCCCTCCACTCTGATCTCAATGGCACTAAGTATTGTAGTAAATAGGTACATAACAATCTTCAGCCTTGAAATCCCTATTCAAAGACCATTCATCCCAGAATCCCTTACATCCTCTATAATTACTTAGGAACAAATACTTAAGACCAAACATTTCCTACATGGGTCATGACAATACTTGGGAGTTTAATACAAAGCAGCAAACATGCACTCACCGAACTGCTCCTTAAATTGTTTTACTTAAGTATAGCCATAGTCTATGTTCTCTATTTATTTATGTGTATTAGTTTTCTGGGTTAGAGCACTGATCTCCATGGACCTTTTTCGGACTCAGCCTGGGAACAGTGTCTGGTTAAGTGACTTGTGCAGCATCACACATTTAGGCAATGGAAGCTGAAGGAATCAAACCTTTAGGCTCGTCATACAACAATTTGGCTTCAACAAGGAAATTATGCCTGAAAATCTTAACTTCTTTGAGAGGGTCACACAAGCTGTCGATAGTGTTCATGCTGTTTTATACAGTTTATCTCAACACGGTCAAAGCTTTCTATATGACACGTCATGCCAGAACTATACAGAACCCTATTGTCTTAAACACTGATCCTTACATGGTAAGATGGATACCCAAATGGCTGAAAGACAGAACCCGGATAATGTGTGTGCTAGTTGCCTCTTCAAATAGTGCCAAGGTAACCAGTGAAGTAAAAAAACACACAGGAAAACGGGATCCAGCCGACAAGCGTTTATTGCCAATGAATACAAGCCACAATTGACCTAGGTTTCATCCGTAACCAGAGACTTCTTCAGAATACAAAAAACACAACCACCTACTCACTTAAAAAGCATCACAATTAACCAATCAGTTAATTAACAGTTCATTAAAATTGTAACAATTAAAATACATAAAATAGTAACGACTCAACTTAAAACTAAATTCACCTATGTAACATATAAAATGCCAAACCATGCTTGCGAAAATAACCTTTAATTATAAAATATATGGTGTATAATATGTATAATGTGTAAAAAATAATGCAAAACCAACAAAACCTAAATATATGAATGAATAATAATAAAAACATTTTTTGTTTTTTTATAAAAGCAATAAATAATTAAGCTATCTTGTGAATGCCTAACTATTTAATGCCAGTAATATTCTTCAACTTCAATAAGGGCTTAATAGTATTGTACTCATTGAGTCCGGGAAAGTTATGTGCATTTAATCTAAGCTGCCATTTAAGTTCACAAATAACAAATATAGTGCAGATCAATAATTCTGCCTTGCTGGTCTAACTTGATTTGTTGAAAAACACAAAACTTAAAACTATGATCACCATAGTCAAGTACATGGCTAGCAAGAGCATTGGTGATTCTACCATGTTTAATATCCAAAAGATGTTCCTTAATTCTGTCCCGAAAAGCCCTACAGGGCTAGGTATACTACATTTTTAGTGTAGCAATCAAAATGACCCCAGATTGAAATACCACAGTGATTAATCACCAACCTGCTAACAGAGGTAAAAATGTAAGAACATACAGAACACCTTCCACATTTGAAATTACCCAAGGGCCTGTTGGTGCAAGGCCCTCTTTCCCAAGAAATCTTTTCAAACATATCCTTAAGGGATAAATCCTTCCTGTATATAAACTTCAGTTTGCTACTATATACAGAATTCAAATCTCTCTCAGTCTTTAAAAAAAACTCCAATACCTACCTATAATCTTGCTTATCTCATCTGAATCACCATTATATGTAGAGATATAAATTAAAGGTGAAGTATTCAAAAATTGTGACCTATCTGAGTCGTAACCAAATGAATTAAATTGAAGAGTATCAGTATTGAGTATAGCTTGACACACACCAATATCTCTTTACATTTAACTTCAAGAAAAACTTCTAAACACAAATTTTCAGGATAACCCTTGTTTTTGAATAGGGAGATCATAAATAATAACTTCTCTATAAATTCATTACCTTCGCTAACCATCCGGGCAGCCCTGACCATTTGCCCTTTACCAATAGCCCTTTTCTGATGGTCAGGGTGCCAGCTGTTAAACTGAAGATATGAATTTGAAAAAGTTGGTTTTCTATAGATGTTTGACTTCAGTAAACCACATACCCTATCATATGTTAATCTAATGTCCAAATATGTTATGGTGTAATTAATTTCATGCGTGAACGTCAAAAACCACACCGTGCTATTAATATATTTAATGAAGGCTTCTAACACGACCTTTTCACCTTCCCAAATGATGAAAATATCATCCAAAAAGCGCGAATATAGTCTGATGTTTTTGAAAAACTCACTGGAGAATATAAAATGCTCCTCCCAGTATGCCATGATGTAATTGGAGTAAATGGGGACACAAGCGGCCCCCATTGCTACCCCAGTACGTTGTTTGAAGTAATGCCCTTCAAAAACTAAAAAATTATTTTTCAAAACCACCTCCATGAGTCTAACAAAGACATTAATTCTTTCCTGCTCATACACACCTGTTTTTAAAGGTTGTTGCTCTAACCATGTTAACCCTATATCGTGTGGTATAACTGAAAATAAGTTGCACACATCTATGGTTAAAAAGCAGAAATTATTATTACCAAGCTCCACTGACTTCAACCTTTCCAAAAAATGCCATGAGTCCTTAGTGATATGGGGAAAACAACTAATGCCCCTTTTTTAAATGATGGTCCAAAAATTGACTAATGAAGCAAACCTTACTACGCTTACCATCTACTACAGGCCTAAACTGCACATTATTCAATACTTTGCGTATTTTAGGAATACCAAAGATACCACTAATCACAGGGTAGGCATTTATCATATATTCATATTCCTTTTCGGTCACTTCACCTTGATACAACATATCCTCTAAAACAAAATGAATATTTCTATATGCTATATTGATTTTGTTAATACTTACTTCAATGTAACTATCATGCATAAGCATTGACATCATAAGACTAACATAGTCACTATTATCCACAATAACTACACCATTACCTTTGTCGGGCTTCATAAAGTGAATATTCTCCATTTTGTTCAATTTTTCCATAAGATGATACTCATTCTTTGACATATTACAGTGTGGTATACCTTTCCGCTCCTTATAATACTCTCTTATATCAAATTCACACAATCTTTCAAACTTATCAACGATATGGTTCAAGGGCAGATTAAAAACACTTGGTTTAGACAAGCTCAAGTTATTGCCAGTACTATTGCAATTACCGGGGTCACTAAAAAATATTTTTAAATTCAATTTGCGTGTAAATAGTTTCAGGTCAATAAGAGCATCAACAAGATAACCTCTCCTACAGGGAACAAAATTAAATCCCTTTGAAAAAAAATTAACATATTCAACACCCAAATGAACACTAGAAGAATAGTTATATAATTTAAAATCATTCATACTATTTACCATTACTATAGGATTACTCAAAATCCCAAGAATTGACTGGTCAAAACTATCACCATTTGATACATTCTGTTTAGATAAAATGATGTTACTTATATATACAGAGGGATCATGTCCACTTATATCCCTCCCTGTACTCAACAACTCAAAAAATTCTGGGATGTCATTAGTAAAAACTACTGGCGTCGTAATCACTTCACTAAGTGACCTAGAACCAACCAGGTCACAATCTATATTTAAATTACACTGCACTAATTCTGGATCCTCCAAAAGCTCATTAACAGTGTGTAACACCATACTATTTGGTTCATCCATGACAGTGTGAGTGCTCAAATTTAGCAAAGTACTATTAGAGCATTCATTCGCCACATCAACCACTAAAGATTCAACACTGTGGGCAAAACATTCCTCATGATGGTGCTCTACCAATCTACTAACATATAAATCAGAACTCTGATCACAATCAGAATCTTGCAAAGCATTCAAATCCTTGTCCACAGCCTCAAGTAATACTGAATCTGAGGCAGTTACTTTCCCCGTAAAAAAGGAGGAATTATTAAGAAATTCGGTTTTGTGTGCACATAAACAAGTTGAAATATGATTCATTCACGAATCATCCGGATTATCAACAGTTGTACCATTACTATCGAAACTCTTGTTCGTTGACTCATTGTCTAATAAAGGCACAAAATCCAAAACGGATGCTTCATCAAAACTTTTGTAAACCAGAAAGGAGCGTTTATCTACCTTCTCATTCTCCACGCTCCTTTCTGCAAAATGTTTGTACCACGATTCGCTTTGGGCTTTGCTCCTAACCAGCCATCGTCGTTCTCCTCGTGAAATGGATCCCGGTTCCGTATCCTCTCTGAGCGTCTTACTCCTTCCTCTAAAGAGCTCCTATTACCATGAGTAAAATTGTTTCATGCTTCCTGCTCATCAGCGGATGTGACCTCATCTGTTTGTTCATTATTGTAACCGGATACATTCCTATTACCATGCCGATCAGAAGCTTTTTTCGATTTAGGGTAAATGTTCCTACTCTCATATATTTTGGTGTCACGCTGTATTTTCTTAAATTTCTTATTGTGAATAACCTCACAGCTGTGATCCACATCTTGCATAATATTAATGTAATTTGTATAGTAACGGTCAAACAACAAGTCTTTGGTAACACTGTCATTAATAGATTCAAGCTCGTCAAGTAGTACTTCAATCTTGACTTTATTATGTTTATACAGTTTATCTCAACACGGTCAAAGCTTTCTATACGACACCTCATGCCAGAACTATACAGAACCCTATTGTCTTAAACATTGATCCTTACATGGTAAGATGGATACCCAAATGGCTGAAAGACAGAACTCGGATAATGTGTGCGCTAGTTGCCTCTTCAAATACTGCTAAGGTAACCAGTGAGGTCCCCCAGGGGTTCTGTACTAGGTCCTCTCTTGTTCAGTAACTTTTTCTCCAATATCAAAACTGATAACTAGGACCTCCAGTTAAGTAAATTTGTGCATGACTGCAAACTGGGTATAACTATCAAAATCCCCAAGAAATCTGTACTCTCCTGAAAAAGCTCAGCACTGACTTTTTTTTACTGCAAAACAAGTACCATTTTTACTTGATCTCACTTCTTGTACGTTTTTTTACTATGTGCTGTTATTTTTGAACTGTATTTTTGCTGTTAGCTAGACTTTTTAGCCTAGCATAGACTTGGTTCAGATTTGCTGGACCCAGTCTGGTTTTGCAGTCTGATCACTAATCCTGCTTTCTTCCATAAAAGAGGGCCTTCCCTGCACCCTTGTGAGAGAACAGTGTGGCTAAGGACCCACAGAATGGAGATTGTTGGCCCACGGCTCAGTCTTAAGTGCTATCATTAGTTACAGTGTTTGAAATCTGTTTAATTTTGCTGCTATTTATTGCTCGTGTTTGCACAGTGCACACCATTGTGCACTACTGTGCAGTACTGCAAACTGGTGGTGACCATTGGCAGTTATTGATGCAAAGTCCCAGACAGATATATTTCCCTTAGTAAACTGCTTGTGTTCCATCTGTGGTTTCTTGCTGTTGTGCTTCACCGCCCAGAGAGGCACTCAGATGAGTTCCTGAGATATCAACACAAGTCTTACCCACTAAGCCTTTTACTAGTCCCTTAACCATACCCTGGTCCTTCTAGTCCTCTCCCAGTTACTGATCACAGTACTATACTTAGTATCATGGATGGACAGTTTCCCACTGTTTCTCCAGCCGTCCTGGCTGACATGGGCACCCTGAGGTAGTGCAGCAATTGCCTCATGTACACTGACAGCCCATTAATTCTATGTCATGCAAATTCAATATGTGAGAGGTGCATCTATATTAAGAATCTAGAATCTATGCTCTCACTCACAAATCGGCATATGAAATACTTAGGAGGTTGTCTGCTCACACACCACCTCCTACACCAACCATGCACAAAGCACATAAACCCACATATGGGGAAGTACTCACCAGAAGCCTATCTAAAGATCACAGACCTCCGAAACATAAACATGCTTCACATAATTCATTACCAGCCGAACACAGTGCACATAAAGTACACACACCAGTGTCTCACCTAACAAGCCTCTAAGGCAAAACACAAAATCTAATGTTTTGATCATAGGTGACTCCATTGCAAGACACACAGATGCCCCACTCACCAGGTTGGATAAGGAAAACGTCACGGTCAGCTGTCTGTCAGGTGCCAGGACCTGTCACATCACACATGCATTCAAGTCTCTCAACAACAGGTACTGTTTTGAATCTATCACAGTCCATGTTGGTGTGAACGACCAGAGACGTACCTCTCTGGACTATACGAAGACACACATGACTGAGCTTCCTGAATGTGTGTCCCAGGTAAGTATATCTTCTAGCCTTAAGCAGCATTCTACCTACACCTATGATGATGATGCCACAATACAGACAAAAAAAAAAAAAGACAGACTTCAACTGGCTTAAGTTTCTGTCGCCATTCCAAGGGGATCCAGTACCTGTGAGCCTGGGATGACATGGTTGATAGACCACAATACTTTGACAATGATGGTCTTCACCTGTCGCCTTTCGGCTACTGGCTAAGGCACTTGGGTCCCCCATAGTGCCTTTTTTTTAGGCAATGTCAAAATTTCTGACATAAAAATATGCTTGAAACAACTCCATGGTTATGCTGCTCAACTCTGAGTCTAAATCTGAAACTGCACTCACTGGAAGCATTCCTCACTTTTGAAGATGAGAACATCTGTGCAACCACAGAGACCTTGTTCAAGGCCACAGAGAGCACTCTGACCATGCCGGGCTATAATGCCTTCCACATGTTCAAGACCACAAAATGAACGCGTGAGAGCTAAAGGAGGAGGAGGATCAATATTCAAAGATAAATACACCTCTAGAATGGTTGAACAGAACAATTCCTTAGAGTTGCTCCAACTGCAAACTAACTGTAGGAAAGACCCCCCCCCCCTCCAATTTTTCGTAGTTATAGGTTCCCTCCATGAACCACAATATCCACACTGGTTTTTGTTATTGGTCTAAGTTACTGCTCTTAATGTTTAGCACATTTTACATTACAGATTATATTTCACTGTAATAATGTAATACTGAGGTAACTCTGTTGTGCTTGTATGGCACCTTGTTTAGTATTTTGTATGAAATCTATTATCTATTTGCAAATATGAGTGGAGCTTGACTTATTACAGGCCCTATATAAGATATATATAATGCACACACATTGTGCGTGTAAGAAATATTTGTTTACTGGGGTAGTGCACTGATCAGTATTGACCAAGTTCAAGATGAACCTGGTTGAAATTCAGAACACTTCATACGCAAAAAAAGACAGACAAGTAAGCAATAAGACAAGTAGTTCAGATTAGACTGCATATGTACGTTCTAGTAAACTTGGTGTAATGGTACGATATTTACATTTGTTTGTAAACTGGGTAAACCTTCAGTAATTCTTTGAAAACAGCAGAGAGGTGGAAAGGACAGAGGGATAATGTGTTATGCTATTTTTTAGTTTTTGCTGACCAAGTTAATCCCACTAGGGTAGTGTACTGCCTGCTGTGATGTGGCATGGATGCTTCGTGTTGAACACCAGCACCTGTGTGAATGGACATCTGTGGTACTGGCTGCCACAATATGACATTGAAGCTTGTCACAGACTGCCTTGTAAGCAATGTCTAACAGCTACTCTGCCCTTGTAACATAAGCAAAAAGCAATCAATGCGATAGGCAAAAGATAAAACACATTGCAGTGTCAGGTCATTGTCTATACATTTTTTTTGGGCAGTGCATTATGTCTGTTAAAAGTGGAGTTCAGTGCACTGGACCTACATCTTTTGCGGAGAAGGGGTGCATTAGGACTTGGCAATTTCTGCAGTTGTGGTACTGGTTTCTGTGGTAAGGTTATCAATAAATTTATTTCCATATGCAACTTCCAACCATGCAGCCAAAGTAGTAAGTCCAGCTTTGCATGTGTATAAGCAGTGATCTAATTGACTGTACCAGTATCATATTCATGCACATTCAAGGAGAACTTCAACTACACTACAACAAAGTGGGAATCCTGCACAACTTCAAACATTCCAGCTAGACCTTATGCCCACTAGGGGTGCAAATATACTTGACCTAGTCCTCAAGAACAAGGGTGAAGATTGCAACCCTACACAGAAACACAGTGTAACATCCTCACAGATCATGTCAGACCACGAAGCTGTCTTCCTTTGAAATAAACCTGGAGCACTAGCCAGATACGGAACTTTCAGAAATTACTCAAGGCAAACAACTTACAATTAAGTGACACCCTGGCAAAATTTAATGAAGTTAAAACAGCCTCCTAGTCTAAGGACAGTCACAAGGCACTATTAAGCTGTGTCAACAACCTCAAATGCAATACACAACAATATGTTAAACTGGAAATTAAGCTAGCTATACCGAGACAAAGGATACAGTAAGCCTGCCCCAGCTTTATCCTGCTTTCTCCCCTTGACACCTCTCAAGAAGTAACCCCAAGTATAACTATTGCTAGGGAATAGGTTCTAAATGATCTCTAAAAGGCCAGAAATACTGCTACAGTGGGTCCTAATAATATACCAAAATTCCTCCTAGGTAGCGGGAAACATGACTTGAACGGCCCACTAGAATGATTACTTAACCATAGCCTCCAAACAGACTTTATACTATATGAAAGTAGGACTGCAGCTGTTATCCCTCTGCACAAGAGCAGACCATCTACCAACCCAGGGTAATTACCTACTTATAAGTCTGACTAGTCTCTTATGTAAAGCCATAGAAAGAATTATCATGGAAAACTTTCAAACACTGGAACTAACCTAGTTTGATTTAGTCAAGGGCAGGTCATGCCTGTTCCACCTGGTGGACTTTAAGAAATTCATCAAAGCAATGGATGAGGGCAGAATGGCCTGTAAGGCCTATCTTGACCTGTCAAGGCATTCTAGATCATACCCCACATGAACATTGTAGGCAAGCTCACAGGATTAAGTGTAAACTACTACGCCACCCACTAGACAATCAGCTGGCTTACAGACAAGTCCCAAGAAGTCTACAAAAAGGTCAGTCACTAGCAGAGTCTGCAAGTACTTGGTGCTGGGGTAGCTCCTTTTTGGCATCTTTGTCTCAAGTAAATTATAATGTCACTGGCTTCTGGATAACAAAGTTCACAGGCAATTGCAAACTAGACACAGTCATGGAATCCACCAAACACAAACACTCTCTCCAAGAAGAACAGATATAAAATGATAACTGGTGCCAGAGTCACAGCCTAAAATTCAGTGCCAATAAATGTATAACAGTAACCTTGGGCAAGACAGGCATTCCAGGAGTAGGATTTTGTGAATTCAGCATTTAACACTGTCATTTAGTACAAGCAGGGCCTGTCACCATACAGAAGGGACTCAAGGTGCGCAGGTAATGCATTCTATCCAAGCTAGGCACTATTCACCTAGCCAGTGCATGTTCTTTCATGTGTTTGATGCAGGGATATGAACCTGGATGTCTTTATAACAAACAACTTTACTTTCATTGTAATAAGTGACATGGGAGCTTTAAGAAACACCAATAGTGCTATCTTGGAATTAAAAAGGAAAGGGAATAAACATATTTACATAGACACAATAAATAATTCCGCTGTGGCAACTCCTAACCAGGAAAAGCTGAAAAGACAAACACAGACACAATAAATAGTAATATGTGGGATGGATTTATAAAGAGGAATGAAACTGAAGTGACTGGAAATGGTGAAGGAAGGGGCTGTATACTGAGTTACAATGCATCAAAAATAAAACAGAGAAGATGCATTAACGACGACTTACTGGTAAGTGCATCACAGTGTTATATATAAAAACACAAGGTTTAATTTTTACTGCCTTTATGACAATTTAAGAATTTTGGTTCTCAGGAAAACCTGAAAAAATGAAGTTGGAAGGATTGCCAAACAATGTGTTACTAAATCAGCAGGTAGTCTTTCGGCTTCTCCAGTTAGGGGTCACACCACAGAGGATCACCAGTTCGCAGATTGATTAGCAGTGGAGTTTTTATGGTGTTGAGTTGCCAGCCCAGTGCCCAACTTTCACAAAAGGCACACATACATGCACTTACTGCATGTCTTTAAAACTCATTCGACAACAGGGAGGATATGCAGACACTGCACAGAAGGCGCTCCGGCCGAGAACTGAACCAGAAAACCTCTTGCTGTAAGGCGACAATGATAACCTCTGCACCACTGCGGCCAACGGGTAGTAACGATTAAAATGAGAACAGGAATAGGCTATGTTGCAGCAAAAATAAATGTTCCACTAAGTTGGTGGATAGTAAAAACAACAGTACACAAACTTTGGGTCTTGCTGTGAGCTATCAATTACAAAAGCAAATAGCTCAAACTATCTTTGCCAGTTTTGACAGATACAAAGGGGATGTTGTTTAGGGAGATGGGAGAAGAGTTTAAGGACTACAACTCTGGCATAACAGAATGAAAATTGGCCACTTCAGAAATAGTAGTAACAGGCACTGAATGCTGTTCTGTATGTTTAGCCCTGTTTGTCTTTTAAGTAGTCACTGAAAAGCAAGAAATGTTAATTAAGCCTAACTAGAACAAAGCAGGGTATACATGAAAACACATGTAAAGGTCAATGCACTGACAGGAGCTTAGGGGCTATGATGTAATATTTTAAAGCAAAACACTGCATTGTGGGATACCTAGGGTAGACTAAAAAAATCAAGATGTCAAACCCCATGTGGGCAGACTTTGGAATTACATTTTAAAAAAAAAAATATATATATATATATATATATATATATATATATATATATATAAAAGTCCAAAAGTGGTGTTAAAATGCATCAAGACATGATGAAATAAACATGCTTTTTTAATTCTGTGGATATGGTTCTCTCTTAATAGCCAAAATTATTTTGTCTAAATCCATAAATCCAAAGATGCTATCATTCTCTTACATTCAGCACTGATCAGACCCCCATACAAAGCTTCCTTTGGGATGCACCTCACGTGACATATCAGATTTGAAAAGCCACAGAGGTTCATAGTCAAAAAGATCTCCCCTGGTCTTAAGAACCTCAGACCCTGTAACTTGAAGTCTAACAAAACCCTGATGGGCGAGCTGCGTAGCACTTTCCATACTCCTAGAGATCTAGTGGTCCATGACCTCCTACATCTCAGTAGGTCAAACAGAGCAACTAAAACTAGAACTAGAGACCTGACCCTTCATAAGAAGATAAGCAGAACATGATGGGGAGAGAAATTCATCACCCAGCGCCCCTTCCTCTTCTCTGGAATAAACTTCCTCTGCAGCTTAAGCAATGCAACTCAATATCTCTTTTCACACCAAAGATGGATAACTGGAGGAGTACTCTCAAATTTGACCCTGGGCTAACTACATTCCCCCTCTTGAGAAAGGAGGCAAAGCCTTAGGATTGGTGCTGGCAAGACCTACCACTGTTGCTGGACTAAAATGGTTTTGAAACACGGAATACAATCACATTCAATAAGCTTCTGAAGTCAACAGAAAGCAGTATTACAAAAAATACAAAACACAAGTGAAAAGAAAACAAAAAGAACCACATAATGCTGCAATCGCTTGCATGAATCTCAGAGACAAATCTGTCAATGTTTTAAAAAACTGAAGGAGTTTTCGGTGGTCAGTCATTTCAGTTTTGTAGTTTGTCATGCCAGATTAGCACAGTGCCTTCAAAGCCATGTGATGTGCATAAGCTGTATCTTGTAAACATGAGTTTGATGCCATCAGTTACCATTTCTCTACTGTGAAACAAAAAAAATCACTTAACCAAACTGCTTCAGGGGTTTGCCTGAAACAAATACATAAAAAGTTAAATCCACATTGCCAAGAAGTTAATCACACCTTCAGGTTCTCATCTTAAGATGCTGATTCTGGTAGAGTATTCAATCAGCAGAATTCTCAATACAGTAAACTCTGTTAACCTGAACTTAAGCAACCAGCAAAAAAATATTGAAGAAATACAGTACAATTTTCATGTGTTGCACTTCGTTTTCCCACCGCAGAAACATACCTTACGTTTTTAGAGTTTTAAAAAGGAATATATAGGAATAAATTCCCTCTCTCCCCAACCTGAGGACAAGTCAAACGAAGCAAATAGTATAGGGTACAGCATCAGTCATGCCTATTTTTAATAGTAATGCTCAAGCAACTAGAAACTACAGTTATCCAGCATCTACCAATCCCCATGGGTGCCATTTAACAGAGTTTACTGTAATGTACAACTGTACTTATAATTCTGCGATAATGTGTAGCACCCTTCAGCAAATGGCAACCAATCCTGTCATTTCCAAAACAAAGTTGCCACTTGCATAGGTGAGATCACTCATAAGGTAGCAACAAACTTCTAAGCATAATGCATATTCCTAACTACTCTCTTCTACAATCACCTGTGTCTACACACCAACAGTTTGGAATATGAAAATACCTCTTTTAGTTGTTCCTTTCGCAGTTTGTACTCCCGTTTCTGAGACTCTAGGAAGCTATTCAACTCTTTCTTTTGTTGTGCCTGAATATGTTGATTGAACTTCTTCTCTTCATTTGCAATCAATTTAGCCTTTAAGAGAGGAGAAAAAGGGGTACTGCTAGTCATACTGTGTATACATAAAACTGTTAGCATGCAGAATCAAAATGGTCACAATTACACTAATCTACAAACACTGTAGTTTTACTCAGCATGTGAAAATGATTAAATAATGTTACAGACTTCAACAGTTGCCAGTTTGCAAACATACCTAACACAACTTGAAGTAAACCATCAAAAATGGTACGTAACATTCTGCTCTTCAGAAACACTTCCTTCTTATCTAGTAATTAATGACAAAGCTGCAAAGGAAGTATACTGACATTCAAAATGGTTTATCAACACAAATCTCAAAAATCTCAACTCTTATTTAAAAACTGCGCCAACCAAAGTACAGTTGTGTAAAATCTTACCATAGCAGTAGATGTCCTGTTTACTGTTGCAGTGTTATTTACCAAAGAGATTTCCTGCCAAGGATGGGCCAACTTCTGGCCAGTTTACCAAAGCTTTTAGTACTTACAGGCATCATACGTCACATGTATCCCCCCATATGCAAGGTGTATGGCATAATAGGTGAAGTATGGATGCACATGCACAGAACTGAAAAAGTTCCAGGAGGAACAGTAATGCCCTTAGGGATAAGGAGAACATGAGCATCCAGAAAGAGAAAAATTAAGATGATGGACCCCTCAAGCCAGGAAGGTGAGGAAACTACAGGGCAAGAGCTTAAAAAACAGGGGGTAGAAGGGAGGGAAGTGAATACTGCAACAGTGAAGAGAAGAATATCTACTGTTATGGTAAGATTTCGTTCTTCCATATCACTGCTGCAGTATTCTTTACCTAACGGAAAGTACTACACTTCAACAGGAAGCCTGGAAGGAGGAAGGCACAGAAAGTACAGTTGTGTACACTTACCAAAAAATGTAGATGTTCGAGTGTATTCACTGTTGCAGTCATTACATTTGGGTTATCTGCCTGCAGTAGCCCTCAGTCGGCCTGATTATCAAAGTCTTGGGTCCTGCGTCGGTTGCGGTCTCATCTTCCGTGACGTCAGGTATTCAGGGGTATAAAGCATGCAGCCAACACCATTATATCAGTTTTTCTTGCCCCAGATGTCAGGTGCCCCCTTAATGGGAAGCAATTTATATATATATATATATATATATATATATATATATATATATATATACACACACACACACACACACACACAAGGTTATACCTCCAACAAAAAAGCAAATACACTTTAAGTATAGTAGAGGAGAATACAGGTATAGCCAAAAGAAGTCAGGGGGCTGGAGGGAAGGTAACCAGGACTGCAACAGTGAATACACTCGAACAACTACATTTATGGTAAGTGTACACAACTGTACTATGTTCTTCATGTTTCACTGTTGCAGTCATCACATTTGGGTAGATTCCCAAAGCTATGGATGGGAGTAGGAATTTAAATAGCATTAGGAGCAGCTATAAGGCCATACAAGACTGCAGTGACAAAGCCAGCTCTGGATTTAGAGAAAATTGGCAAATCGTAATGCTTTGTGAAAGTATGTACAAAACTCCAGGTAGCAGCTTCTAGGATGTCTCTGGTAGGGACACCTCTGTGAAATGCCATAGAAGTAGATGCAGCCCTGCTTGAATGGGGTCTAATCCCCTGTGGGATAGGTTTTCCATGGTACTTACAGCAGAAATGAATGCAATGGCCTATCCATTTAGAAATGGTTTGCTTTGAAATAGCCTTCCCTTCTGTAGCAAATGCCACCAGCAGTTGTTCAGATTTCCTTTGAGGTTTAGTCTTGTCCAAGTAAAGTCTAAATTGCAGTGCACATCTAAGGAGTGCAGTATCCGTTTCCCCTTTGTTCTGTGGATTAGAAAAGAAGGTTGGCAAATGAATGGACTGATTAAGAGCCACACTGGATACCACCTTGGGCATGAAAGAGGGACTGGTCCTGAGGGACACCCTGTCCACATAAAAGATGATAAAAGGCTCCACTGCCATAAGGGCCTGTAATTCAGATACCCTTCTTGCTGAAGTGATTGCTAAAAGGAAAGCTGCTTTTCAAGAAAGGAATTTTAACTCTGCAGTTGCAGCTGGCTCAAAAGGAGGAAGAGTGAGTTTTTCCAATACAAAATTAAGGTCCCAGGCTGGAGCTGCGGCTTTCCTGGGTGGTCTTAAGTTTTTGGCCCCTCTGAGGAACTGCTTGAGCAGTGGGTGAGAAAAGAGGGGTAGTTCTGTATTGTAATTAGCTGAAATGGCTGAGGCGTGAATTTTGATGGAGGAAAAGGAAAGGCCCTTGTGAAACATCTCAGTTTAGTATTGAAGAATCTGAGGTACACTGGGCACTGCTGTGGCCATCCCTTGAGTTTGGTTCCAGGCACAGAATCTCTTCCATTTTTCAGCATAAGATTATTTTCTAGTACTAGGGCTCCTTGCCTCCAAAATGACATCCAACACTTGTTTACTAAGGGATGGTAACGGAGAGATTAGGTATTTAGCCAGGCTGCAGGGTTCAGGGTTTGAAGCTGGGGGTGCATAATCTGGCTCTCCTGCTGAGACAGCAGGATAGGGGTCTGAGGTAGGTGCCATTGGGCCAGCTGTGACACACTGCTTAAGAGGGGGTACTAGTGTTGGCGTGGCCAGTCTGGTGCAATAGGTATCACCTTTGGTTTGTCCTGTTTGATCTTTAGTAGTACTTTGGAGAGGACAGGCAGAGCAGGAAAGGCATAAACTGATAAGATTTTTCCAGTTGAAGGACAGAGCATCCACTTTCCAAGCTTGTTTGTGGGGAGTCCTTGTGCAGAATTTGTCCAATTGATAGTTCTGGGGGGGAGGCAAACAGGTCTATATCTGGGATCCCCCATTTGTTGAACATGTTGAATATCTTTGGTTCCAGTTTCCACTCGTGTGGGTCAAGGAGATTTCTGCTTAGTTCGTCTGCCAGTGTATTTAGATTTCCTGGCAAGAATTGAGCTTGTAAATGCACTTGGTAGCTCAAGGCTGTGTTCCACAGAGCCATGCCTAGTTTGCAGAGGGGGTAAGAATGGGTACCGCCCTGCTTGTTTATGTACCATATAACAGTGGTGTTGTCCGTCTTTACCATTAACTGTCCTGGAAGAATGTGGTCCTTAAAGGCCATCAGAGCATTCTGTACAGCTAACATTTATTTTTGATTGATACGCAGGTGCATTTGACTTGGGTTCCATTTGCCCTGAATGCACTTCCCTGCCAGGTGAGCCCCCCCCCCATGCATAGTCTGATGCGTCTGTCAGGGTTTGGGCAGCAGGGGGTAGAGTGAATGGTAGTCCCTTGTTTTGGTGGCAGGCCTCTTCCCACCAAAGGAATTCTAACCATAGACAAGGTATGATAGGAATCATTGCTTCTAGATCCTGAGAATGTTGACACCATAGGCTTTTTAGATACCATTGTAGTTTCCTCATATGCAGTCTTGCAGATGGAATTAGTAGAATGCACGAGGCCATGAACCCCAAGGCTTGCAGTATTTGTCTTGCAGACAGACGGGTTTTTGTGGCCACTAGTATGAAGTAAGTTGTCAAATGAATTTGTTTCTCTGGCGTGAGGAAAGCCATCTGGGAAGTTGTGTTCAAGCTTGCTCCCAGGAATATAATTTGTTGACTACTCCCTGACTTGGAAGTGGAAGCCCCCCACTGCTTAGTCCTGTGAGTACCCTGGGACTGAGGCCTGGGTGTTCTGCTGGTTCTGGGTTTGAACTGAGATGGCCTGGTAGAGGCAGGAAAGGACCAATTTTTTGAGGACCAATGCCTACTAAATCTAGGAGGCTGCACTTCTAAGAAATCTTTAACAGTTTGCATAGATTTAGCTTTTTCCTCCATCTTTTTAAGAACTACTACTGCTTTGACACAAAACAGATGGTCCTAATTTAAGGGAGCATCCAGCAATTTAGTTTTAACATGATCTGACAAAGACTGCTCCTTAAGCCAAGCATGCCTTCTAATTACAGACCCGGTGACAGCAGCTCTGCAAGATACCTCTAGTGAATCAAAACCACACTGCAAAGTATGCTTTCCAACCTGTTCAGCAGAATGCATTAAATCCTGTAAATTTAGAAGTTATGTACCTACCATAACGTTCCATGTTAGTTGTCTTCTCTCGCCTTCTTTCTTGCTGGATGGGTTCGGAGCCGATCCTCGGCTCCGACTCGGCACTTGCTAAGCTCGAGAGTCACTTTTACCAGCTCGAGGCAGCCCCATATCCCATGATGCAAGGCGGTAATTACCCAGATCTCGTTTGGTATCTGGAGGAAAAACTGCCTATAAAAACTTTCCACTAAGGAAAGAGAAACACTAACCTAAAAAGGCTGTCATGGAAACCAGGTAATCAAAAACAAGAACTATCTGGTGTCCAAGGAAGAAGAATCTTCCAGAGAAAAAGGGAGATCAAGGTCTGTCCAGGCTAGGGGGACAGGAGGGAGGGACGCAAGAAAGAAGGCGAGAGAAGACAACTAACATGGAACGTTATGGTAGGTACATAACTTCTAAATGTTAAGTTGTCAATCTTGCCTTCATTCTTGCTGGATGGGACCGCGTCCCTAGCACCCCTATCTTGGGTGGCTCAATGGAACAGACTCTTGAGAACAGTGGAACCAAAGCTTGCCCTGTCCCTGGAGGCCAAATCCAATTTGTAATGAGAAACAAAGGTATGAGGAGTGGCCCAAGTGGCTGCTGCACAAATAGTATCTAAGGGTAGTCTAGCCTGAAAGGCTGTAGAAGTGGCTCGACCTCTTGTGGAATGAGCTTTAGGTTTTGAGTTCAGCTGCTTGCCCCTAAGCTGATACATGTCAGAAATGGTGGAAGATAGCCATCTAGATAAGGTCACTTTAGAAACAGGGAGACCTTTCCTATTTTCAGCATAAGACAGGAAGAGCTGATCGGACTTCCTAAATTGCTTTGTTCTGTCCAAGTAATATCTAGGTTGGCGATGAACATCTAGGTAATGCAATTTTTGTTCCACCCTGTTAGAATAATTTGGAAAAAATACAGGGATATCAATGGATTGGTTTAAATTTGTCTTAGAAGCAACCTTGGGCAAAAAGGATGGGTTGGTTCTCAAGGATACGCTGTCTTTGTGGAAGACCAAATAAGGGGGACGAACACAGAGGGCATGAAGTTCAGACACTCTTCTAGACGAGGTAATAGCGACTAGAAAAAGTGTCTTCCAAGACAGAAACTTTAATGAACATGAAGCAGCCGGTTCGAAAGGGGGAAGTATCAAGGATGTCAGCACTAAATTTAAGTCCCACTATGGTGGAGGGTCTCTAACAGGGGGTTTAAGAAGGAACACTCCTTTGAGAAAGGCTTTACAAAGTTTGTGGGACATAATTGGATTGCAGCCAACTGAACTTTGACTGTGGAAGACGAAGAACCTGAGTGAAAAATTTCCGCAAGGAAATCCAAGACCGACTGAATAGGGGCAGTAAAGGGGTCTATGTTCTTAGATATTGCCCAGAAAGAGAAACGTTTCCACTTGCTAGAATAAATTCTTCTGGTAGAGGACTTAAGAGAAGCTACTATGATATCTCTAACGGGGTTAGAGATCATAGGAAGCATGTCTAAGGAAGGAAGTGGAGCAACCAAGCTGTGAGGTTGAGGGAAGGAACGGACCGGTGCAGTTGACCCGACTGGTGGGTCAGAAGATATGGAACTGGGTCCAGATGCCAAGGCCGCACCAAAAGATGGCGATGAAGGAATGGGAACCAAATTTGTCGAGGCCAGTAAGGGGCAATGAGAATCATTTTGGCTCTCAAGACGGTAGCTTTCTGGAGTACTTGTGGTATCAAAGGAAAGGGAGGAAAGGCATAAACAAGTCCCCGGGGCCAATCTTGGGTAAGAGCGTCTCTGGGGGGATGGCCCGGAAGTGGGAAGAGAGAGAAGTCGTCTGGGCATTTGCTGTTTTGGGGTGTAGCAAAAAGATCGCAGCATGGGTGGCCCCACTTCTGAAAAATCTCCTCCACAATGGATTGCTTGAGAGACCAATCGTGAGGCATGAGAATAGCTCTGCTCAATCTGTCCGCTATTATGCTGGTTTTCCCGGGGATATGCGCTGCTACCAGAAACCGATGAGAGGAGATCGCCCATTGCCAAAGTCTGAGAGCTTGTCGACACAAGGGATAGGACTTGGTTCCGCCCTGCTTGTTGATGTACCACACGACGGACATGTTGTCCGTGTGAACTGCAATAGTCCCTAAAGGGAGAAAGTCGTTGAGGGCTTGCAAAGTTAAAAGCACTGCTCTCATCTCTAGGACATTTATGTGCAGGTGGTATTCGAACGGTTGCCACGTGCCATGAACCATCCTGCCCTGATAATGCCTCCCCACCCGATCAGGGAGGCATCCGAAGTGACCGTGGCTACCGGGGCCGGGGGAACAAATGGTCTGCCCTGATGAACTAGAGTAGAGGAAATCCACCAGGATAGATGGTTCTTGCAGGTTTGTGTCACCAGAATCTTGTGACGCATGGGAAGCTGCTGGAAGGACCATTGGGTGAACAACATCCATTGTAGGAGACGCATGTAAAAGCGGGCCAGAGGAAGAAGTGTTATGGCAGCTGCCATGAGGCCCAACACTTTCAGGACCAACCTGGCTTGTGCCCTTTTGCTGGATAGGATGATCCGAACGTGGTTTTGAATATCTAGGATTCTCTGACTTGTTAGGTTTGCTGACATCCGAGTAGTGTCTAGATTTGCGCCTATAAAGGTAATAGATTGGCAGGGCGACAAGGAAGATTTTTCAAAGTTGACCGAAATTCCTAAGTGACCGCAGAGACGTAGAGTGTAATCTCTGGCTTGGAGAAGTTGATGCCTGGTGGTGGCTGAGAGGAGCCAGTCGTCGAGATACGGAAACACCTGGAATCCTTGACGTCTCAGGTGAGCCGTGACCACTGCCCTGCATTTGGTGAACACTCTGGGGGCTGTAGTGAGGCCAAAGGGCAGGGCTCTGAATTGAAAATGACTGGTCCCCAGCCGGAAGCGGAGAAAACTTCTGGAGCGTCTGTGAATCTTTATATGATAGTACGCATCCTGAAGGTCTATGGAGCACATCCAGCTGTCTTTGCCCAGAAAGGGCAAAATCGATTGAAGTGTGACCATCCGAAATCTTGTCTTTTTGACAGACTTGTTGAGCCTGCTGAGGTCTAATATTGGTCTCCAGTCTCCCGTCTTTTTGGGGACCAAAAAGAACCTTGAGTAGATTCCGGACTCTAAATGATCTTCTGGTACTGGCTGGATGGTCCTTTTCTTTAGAAGCTTTGACACCTCTAATTTTGCAATTTCCCTTAGACCAGGTGGTATGTCTGGAAGGGAACCTCTTTGAGGGAAGGGGCTTTCCTCGAAAGGAATCTTGTAACCCTCGGATATGATCGACTGTACCCATTTGTCTTGAGAGAGGGAAAGGCAGGCTTCTGGGTAGAGCGACAATCTCCCCCCGACTGCCTCCAAGGGTGGGCAGTCAGGCAACACCTCAGGGATGCTGGAAGGGCTTGTCAGAGAGAGGCTCTCTGGAGCCCTGGTTCTGCGGACCCCCTCTGCCCCTAGGGCGGCGTCTGTTATTATTATTACCCCCTCTGCCTCTGGGGGTAAACTGACCACGTGCGTCAGGCGTGACTCCTTGTGATTTCCGGAACCACATTTTCCCTCCCTTCTGACCTTTGGGGTAAGGTCTAGAAGGAGTGGAGAAACGGACTCCTACGGCAGAAAGAGTCTTGCCGTCCTGCTCGCACCTGGTTAAAATGTCCTTCACCTGAGGGCCAAACAACGTTGTCCCATCAAAGGGAGAGTTTGTGAAGGACGCCTTAAAGGGGTCTGTAAAATTACAGAGCCGCATCCAGGACTGATGTCTGAGGGCCACTCCTATGCCTGCAGCTCTACTCGCCCCATCGGCTGCATGAGAAATGAGCCGCATGGAGGAGTTGGTTATGGAGTTTAGGATTCCCAGCTGAGAGGCGATCTTTTCTTGAGCCCCTGCTGCTGACGGATCCTGTACTACTTCACCTAGCTCTTTGAGGATGTCTCTCTGAAGTCTGGTGAAGTGACACAAATAATTCAGCAAACGCATAGCAAAGGTCGCTGAAGAGAACATCCGCTTGCCATACCTGTCCATGGTCCTAGACTCCTTGTTAGGAGGATGGACTGGCACGGAAGGATCTGCAAGTTCCTTCTTGGTGGCGGCCGCCGCCACCATGGCATCAACCGGGATACCCTTAGTAAGAAACTGCTTTTCAGCAGGGGCCGTGATAAACTTTAAAGGTCTCCTGGGGACTGGTACCACCGAATCAGGAGATGCCCACGCCTTTCGAGCTATGACTTCCATAAGGGGGTCGAATGGCGGAGACACCCAGGAGGTGGAGGCTCGAGATCCAAAAGCCTCCAGGTATACCGATTCATCCTCGGAGGGATTAATGGAGGGCCAGTTCCCCCTCTGTTTGAGGAGTTCAAGGATGTCTGAAAAGGAGACATCCTCAGAGGGAGATCTTGGGGACCCCTCCGACTCATCTAAATCGGTATCTGATGTTGTAGACTCAGGGGCGTCTAAATGCTTCCTCTTGCAGGTCCTCTTACGCGGGGGTTCACCTGAAGGATCAGGAGAAACCTTGGAAGAGGAAGTCCTTCCTAATGGGGAAACCTGGGGCGATGGATCTCTGGGTCCGGGAGCAAGAGAGCGGGAAGAGGCATCTACAGGCACCATAGAGGGAGGAGCTAAAGGAACCGACTGCTGGCTAAGCTCTGGGGCTAGCACACTCCTCATCACCTCGAAGGCTCCCTCCCAGGAGGGCCGAGAGATCCCCTCAAGAAACAGGGATCCCGGTCCCACCGAAAGGGAAGGCTCGAAGCAGATGTCGGGCCGAGCTCACCAAGGCCGAAGCTCCGAGAGGGAGAACGGGGTCGGACAAGGGTCCGATGCCACTCGCCCCCTCGGAACCGACCAGGGAAGCCTGACGCCCGGATCCCTCCAAGGAATGTCTCAAGGAGGAGATAGGAGTAGAGGACGACGGAGCCGAAAGGTGTGGTATCGGCTCCGAAGCAGCAACAGTCACGGTACCAATAATCTCCGGCTCCGAACTCTGTAAGAGAGTCGAAGGAGGAATCTCAGGGGGGTGTAGGATAGCTGACGTCTGATGAGACGGGCTATGGAGCATCTGGGCTAATGCCTGTGATTTTAATAGCCTACTCACCACTCTCTCTAAGTCGTGGTCTGAGAGCCTGGACGACCTCGAAGATCGGCTCTGATGGCTCTGCTCCGAAAGCAAGGGAGAAGCTGGAGCCGAGTGTATAGACTCCAAAGAAAGAGATCTAGACCTCTTCTTGGACGGAGCCGAAGAACGTTCGGCTCCAGGCGGAGTTGACAACTTGTCGTCTCCGAGAGGAGACAAAGATATCTCGGCTCCAGCCGGAGCAGAGACATGCTTCGACGCTAGGGTGTCGGCTGCAGACGGAGCCGACACAGGTGCCGAAGCCAGGGTATCGGCGCCGACCGGCGCCGGTACAGAAGCTTCCAACAAGGAAGGATCGGCTCCGGACGGAGCCGATGTCGACTCCGGCGGAGTCGGAACCAGGACCACAGACTTGGACACCGAAGCCTGGGTCTTGGAAGGCTTGGAGGGCTTCCCGGAGCCGACCTTAGCCGGGGAGCTCTCTGGTTTAACAAGACCCCTTAGGATCAACTTATTTCTACGTTCCTGCAGGACTCTCTGGCTGAAAGAATGACATATAGCACAGGAGTCCTGCAGGTGTAGGGGTCCCAGGCAATAAATACAAGAAGTGTGACCGTCTGTCAGAGACATCTTCTGACAGCACGAGTCACACTTCTTGAAACCTGAGACCCTAGTATCTTTGGACATGTCTTAAACACTCACACACACACCAATCAGTCCAATACAAAGACACTAACTACAAAAAATTATTAATAACTAATAAATTAGTTATTACTATGACAGTGACACAACACACACACACCTGAGGGAAATCCTGACAGGAACTGTGAGGGTGGGAAAGGCCTAAGGCCCGAAACACTGAAACTAAGTGAACTAAGGGGAAATGGGTATGGAGCTAAGAGAAAAAATGTGAAGACTAAAAGACTAAAAATTAGAGTTTTTAGATGCCTAAAACCTTACAAATAGCAAGAAAAATATCACTTACCAGGAGCTGGTAAAAAGAATGACCTCATTAGCGAAGCGGCAAACGAGATCTGGGTAATTACCTCCTTGCATCATGGGATATGGGGCTGCCTCGAGCTGGTAAAAGTGACTCTCGAGCTTAGCAAGTGCCGAGTCTGAGCTGAGGATCGGCTCTGAACCCATCCAGCAAGAATGAAGGCGAGATTGACAACTTAACATCCTTATTTTCAGCACAATCAGGAATCACCATAATTTTCTGTTTAAGCAATCCAATAATATGCTGCTGATACTTTAACATATGAAACTGGCAATTTAAGGCCCTGATGGCCAAGGTTGCAGAGGTGTATACCTTCTTACCCCATCTATCCAGGGCCCTGGAATCTCTAGCAGAGGGAGTAGGATTTTTGGCAGTAGTAGCCTTAATGCCCTTGGGTCCCTGTGAAATGGTCTCAGGATCCTCAGTAGGATTTTTAAAAAGGAACATGTGAGAATCTGGAACCCTGTAATATATATCAGGTTTTCTGGGAGCAGGAGGTAGAGAGTCAGGGGCCAAGCTACATTCCGAAAAGGCATCGTCAACAATGTCCAGCACAGGAGGAATAGCTAAAGGCCTGTGTTGGGGCAGGAGGAAGAAGTCTCTAAGCCTCTTTTTAGAATCAGAGTAATCCTGGCTTTCCCAGTGAAAATGCTCCCTAAGAGTATGCAAGGTTTCACCAAAATAAAAATCCTCTGGGGGAGAAGCAGAGGGAATAGAGTCCTCTGCATCAGAATCCTCATAGGTAGATAAGGGTAAATCCTGGTCATCAGAGAAGACCGAAATTTCAGAATCCTGGTCAGAAGTATCATAAACAAATTCAGTCCTAGGTCTCTTAGAGGGGGAAGGCTGGCTTCCCCTGATTAAAGTAATGAGGTCTTCAACCATTCTTATCATTTGTTTTTTAGGCATAGAGGCCTGACCATGCGGTCTGGGTGTCGGTTTCCTAGGCATGGTTCGAGTTTTAAGCCTAGAAAAAGAAGATGGCATCAGTTTAATATGCAAGTCAGTAGGCATGAAAACACCCTCAGAAGCCGGTGCCTGCACAACGGCTCCAGACTGATCAGGTTCCACAGTTGAAGCATCTCGCGGCACCGGACTCTGAATGGGTCTCAGTAGAGGCCTGCAAATCTGAAGTAGTGGGTATCAAGGGCTGCGAAAGCACCTCACTGAGTACTGGCGAACTGTCAACTAGCTTAGGAGAAGCATCGTCGGCAGCTTTGGACCTAGGCAGCCTGTCTCTGTCTTTATCTTTGCGTTTTTTTTTTCATAATGTCGGTAGTCGGGTGGCTTACCGAAGACATATCTGGATAATTGAACTGAGTACCAAAATATTTAGAAGCGAAAATGTACCGAACAGTTTGCGGATTAAATAAGGCACAAAACTGACAGCGAGGTACATTGTGATCAGGGCCTAGGCAAGGAATACAGTACGAATGAAAATCTTTATGAGGTATTTGCTTTCCACAAGAAATACAATTATTGACTTTTACTGAAATCGGTTTAGAGCAAGAAAAAATTTCCCCAACGGGGTATGAAAATTTCAGGAGTCGGCCAACAAGTACTTGCAAACTGCTTCTGCTTCGGGCACTGCACGGCAAGAAAGACTGATGTAATGGCGTCGGATGCATGCTTTATACCCCTGACTACCTGACGTCACAGAAGATGAGACAGCAACCGATGCAGGACCCAAAACTGTGATAATCAGGCCGACTGAGGGCTACTGCAAACAGATAACCCCAAATGTTATGACTAACAGTAAAACACGAAGAACATCAGCCCTATACAAACCCATGTATGATAGCCCTGGCAAAGCCTGCCATGGCCCTGGAAATAAAATCCAATTTGTAATACTTAGCAAAAGTAAGAAGACAAAGTAGTAGCCTCAAGGATGGAACTGACATCCAAACACTTGAAAAAAGCACCAGAGGAGGCAACTGCCTTAGTAGAATGCCCCTTTACAGAAGATGAGAGACATTTTCCATGATAAACAAATAAAAATATGGCCTTAGAAAAAGAGGGGGAGACTGTTTAGAAACTGCCAAACCCAAAGTCCTGGGATTAAAAAAAACAAACAAACAAAAAAAGCTGCTCAGATTTGCAAATAAATTTAGTTTTATCCAAATAATATCTGAGCTGTCTATGTAAATCCAAGTTGTGAAGCACCTTCTCACAGGTGGACTGTGGAGAAGGAAAAAAGGAAGGAAGATGAAAAGACCAATTAAGGGACAACTCTTTGTACTAATCCTTATTTTATGCTTCAGGTGGTCAAAGAGGCATACTAAATCTATGAAAATTAAGAAAGGAGGAATAACCATGACAGCCTGAAGTTCAGATACCTTCTTGGCTGAAGTGAGAGTCAAAAGAACTGTCTTCAAAGTACAATGTTGTAAAGATACTGAAGAAGCAGACTCAAAAGGAGACTAAGGCAATTTTTCAAGTATAAAACTGAGGCCCCAGGAAGGCAGAATAGGCTTTCTGGGAGGCCTGATAATGAAGGATTCCTTTAAGAAATCTAGAGTCCAGAGGAGACAAAGGCAGACAAGGAGAAATTGCCGATAGGTAAGCTTCAACTTAATATGCCAATCCAGCATGAAGCAGATCACACAAATGACAGAGAATTGGAGTAATCACCACAGATAGGGAATTTTAATAGCAAGAGGTGCACAAGACAGAAAATCACTTTCATTTGGACATACAATTTCCTGCTAGTGGGTTTCCTGGCCTCCTGTAGAACCTGAAGCAAGTCCTCAGAAAAGAGGTGCTTGAAAGGAATCAAAACCTCATCACCCACAGCATCAGTTGAAGAGTGGACAAGTGAGGATGGCGAAGAGATCTCTAGTCTAGCAT